>NW_028317968.1:4312500-4612500 GCF_062004578.1 Staurois parvus | reverse complement strand
GTAAATCCTCTGGAGGGCAAGTGGTTAAGTGAAACCACCACTGTAAACACTATGGATGTTGTGTACTTACTTTCATCATTGGCTCTGATTAAGTAGATTTCTCTACTAAATGCATTGACCACAGTTCTCTGCTGGTAAAATAGAAAATGTATCATGTATAATTCATATGATTTAAAAATTTCATGTAACAATAAGTGTATATGTGTGGTTGTTTTTAATATGTATCTTTCAAACACTCTTTCTCTGTGAATTGTGAATAATAAAACAGAATATATATATATATATATATATATATATATATATATATATATATATATACACACACACACAGTGTGTGTGAATGTGTACAGTCAGGTCCATAAATATTGGGACATCAACACAATTCTAACATTTTTGGCTCTATACACCACCACAATGGATTTGAAATGAAACGAACAAGATGTGCTCTAACTGCAGACTGTCAGCTTTAATTTGAGGGTATTTACATCCAAATCAGGTGAACGGTGTAGGAATTACAACAGTTTGCATATGTGCCTCCCACTTGTTAAGGGACCAAAAGTAATGGGACAGAATAATAATCATAAATCAAACTTTCACTTTTTAATACTTGGTTGCAAATCCTTTGCAGTCAATTACAGCCTGAAGTCTGGAATTCATACACATCACCAGACGCTGGGTTTCATCCCTGGTGATGCTCTGCCAGGCCTCTACTGCAACTGTCTTCAGTTCCTGCTTGTTCTTGGGGCATTTTCCCTTCAGTTTTGTCTTCAGTAAGTGAAATGCATGCTCAATCGGATTCAGGTCAGGTGATTGACTTGGCCATTGCATAACATTCCACTTCTTTCCCTTAAAAAACTCTTTGGTTGCTTTTGCAGTATGCTTTGGGTCATTGTCCATCTGCACTGTGAAGCGGCGTCCAATGAGTTCTGAAGCATTTGGCTGAATATGAGCAGATATTATTGCCCGAAACATTTCAGAATTCATCCTGCTGCTTTTGTCAGCAGTCACATCATCAATAAATACAAGAGAACCAGTTCCATTGGCAGCCATACATGCCCACGCCATGACACTACCACCACCATGCTTCACTGATGAGGTGGTATGCTTAGGATCATGAGCAGTTCCTTTCCTTCTCCATACTCTTCTCTTCCCATCACTCTGGTACAAGTTGATCTTGGTCTCATCTGTCTATAGGATGTTGTTCTAGAACTGTGAAGGCTTTTTTAGATGTCGTTTGGCAAACTCTAATCTGGCCTTCCTGTTTTTGAGGCTCACCAATGGTTTACATCTTGTGGTGAACCCTCTGTATTCACACTGGTGAAGTCTTCTCTTGATTGTTGACTTTGATACACATACACCTACCTCCTGGAGAGTGTTCTTGATCTGGCCAACTGTTGTGAAGGGTGTTTTCTTCACCAGGGAAAGAATTCTTCGGTCATCCACCACAGTTGTTTTCCGTGGTCTTCCGGGTCTTTTGGTGTTGCTGAGCTCACCGATGCGTTCCTTCTTTTTAAGAATGTTCCAAACAGTTGTTTTGGCCACACCTAATGTTTTTGCTATCTCTCTGATGGGTTTGTTTTGTTTTTTTCAGCCTAATGATGGCTTGCTTCACTGATAGTGGCAGCTGTTTGGATCTCATCTTGAGAGTTGACAGCAACAGATTCCAAATGCAAATAGCACACTTGAAATAAACTCTGGACCTTTTATCTGCTCATTGTAATTGGGATAATGAGGGAATAACACACACCTAGCCATGGAACAGCTGAGAAGCCAATTGACCCTCAAATTAAAACTGACAGTCTGCAGTTAAAGCACATCTTGTTCATTTCATTTCAAATCCACTGTGGTGGTGTATAGAGCCAAAAATGTTAGAATTGTGTCGATGTCCCAATATTTATGGACCTGACTGTATATGTGTATATATATATATATATATATTATATATAGATAGCGCCCTCCTAGTTAGCTAGGGAGAGCTGGAGTTTTAATTGTTAAAGAGAAGGGCTGAGTAGCAGTCTGGGTGTAATAGTCAGGAGTCAATAGTCAGGAGAGAATCTGCAGGCTAGCCTCTCTAGCATTTCCCCCTACTCTAGAGCTTTGGAGCAAGGTCTAGAGGCAGTGGGTTTATCTGAGGAGTGGTTGGCTTGTAATCTTCAGGGATCCTAGCCAATCCCCAACAGGAGTCTTGGCAAGGGCCTAGGAAAAACCTTAAAAGTAAGTGAGCCTGCTCAGTTGCAGGAATGTTCGGGTGGAAGACAATGAGGAAGATGTGAGGCTGAAAGCCCAAAGGGGGCCCAGATGGAGGGAGGTGCTCACCTACAGGCAGCAGAGCTGGAAAGGAAGAAAGCTCAGAGCTTCACTGGTCACCAGAGAGAGGACCACCTGTGCAGCAGGGAAGGAGTGGCCCAGCTAAAAGGCCTAATAGCAGCCACCAATCCATTAGCGGTACAGGAGAGGATCTGAGTGAGTACCCCTGCACCTCATGGGCGGATAAGGGAAGGAGCACTCTGGTGGGATTTGCCACCTACCTGGGAAAGTCCATTTCTATAAGTGACAGGAACCAGATCCCCTGTTCATGGATACCTCCAGATTGCTCAGTGAAGGAAGAGGAGTTCATCTAGGGTCTGGGGTGGTACATTAGGGGATGCTGGATAGCTCTAAAACAGACTGTGTTGCAGTGAAGGTTTGTAAATAGTTCCAGGAAGTTGTCCTCAGTTCATCAGTTCCCTTGGGAATCCTATACACCCTTCCATGTGCTCCTTGCTGTGAAGGCCAGTTATAGACTGGGGCAGCGGCCATATTTTGTACTGTTGAATTATTGGTGAGGGGGCGCACAGGACACCTTAGCTGCCATGGTGCTACCTGCTGGGTGTCCAGTGCACTCCTGTACATGTACCTTTAAGGAGGGGTGGGCTCCCTCAGGTCCACCTGCCCTTGCTCTATCCATTAAATACATGTTCCTCTACTATGGGGGCTCTCAAAATTTGTAGAGTTAAGAACTACAGAATATCGGGGTGCTGTGAAGAGGCTCTGTAGCTTACGCATGAATTTGCAAATGTGTGCTAACTAAACCCCTGTTTTTAATGCATACTGTTAGACAGGTTAATTCAGTTTGTTTGCAGGCTGGTTGGCTAGTTGAGCCGAGAATTTTTCTATTTTGCTGTTTGACATCCTATACACTCCTAACGCTATCCCAGTTCAAATCCCCTAAATAAAAATAACAAAACCAAAGCTCAAGGACTGACTCTAGATGCATGCGAATATGCATGTTGACTGGCTGTGCAGCACTACAGGGTGACCCAAAAATCTCTTTGCAACTCCTAAGGGAGTAGTGCTACAAATATATTTATGTAATTGAATTGCATTATATTCTGGGAGCTACCTTTCTAAAGTCCCTTTAATGTAAATATTTTACAAATCTGCTAACACCCATTGAAGCCGCACTGCAGCGTCAAGGCACTTCTGATACATGTGGTCCCTAACTCTAAACTATCTGAGTTTCCAAGTTGTGGGATTTATATAGCAATGAACAATTAGAGAGCAGGCAACCCTTTCCTAATTCAAGGTACAGGAATACACTAGAAGCCCAGTTGCTGCTATACTTCCAGTGTATGTCTGCAATAAACCAAGAAAAGACAAAAATGGTAGCCTCTCTGTTCTATTTAAAACTAGCAAAAATAAACAATGTGCATGGGCAGGGCTATATACACACCTGACACCATTACTATATACATTGTTTGAAATACTTAGTAGTTAAAATTTATTAGATTATGAGCTTTCTTTTTTTTGCTAGCTTGAAAGTTTGCTGGGCCCATTTTTTTAAAGCTCTGAATTTCTGACCTGATTAACATGTATTTCTTTTTTGCATTTATCGAACAGACATAATAAAACACTTTCAATTGTATATTTAACAGAGCATAAGAGAAGTTAGTTAGTAGTATTTACTTTGACTTTAAAGGATAAGTTCACCTTTTAATAAAAAATCATAAATGCACATTTTTTGCAGGTAAAAAATGTGCATTTATAATTTTTTGTTTCTGGAGCCTAGAAAGCAATGCACCAGCAATCAGCAGATTGCTGGTGCCATGCAGGTCTCCTGTAGACCTGTCACTCTATCTGTGTGCTCGTACACCTCACACAGGCAAGCAGATACTTACTGACAGGAAGACTCAATGAACTACCATGGTGCTTTGGAGTTCATTGAGAACTACAAGCCGACAGCCACAAAGACTATCGGAACTTGTAGTGTTCTCATTCACAGAAAACTGTGAATGAGTAATGCGGCTGGGCAGGCGGAGCCCTGCATGGCCATGTTTCCTAAGAAGATCCCCTGCTAGCTGTCACAATGGCGATCGGGAGGGGGTTGTATGTGGAGGCCAGTTTATTTGTAACAAGTTACATGTCACACCCTGAATATGGGTATAATATCTAATATGTTACGAAAGGTGAACTTATCCTTTAACTCCAAAAGTGTTCTTTGATACAGTTTCAATAAAAACCTCTCTACGTTTCCTATACTCGTGGAATTCACACTGCCAAGATTTGAGCAATTTTAATATGATAATAATATATATACTTTGTATTGTATTGTCTTGTATGCTTTCTCATTTGAAACAGAAGATCTGAAAATTGCTGTTTTGCTGTACAGAGGGGGTGTAAATATTGAAAAAAAAAATGAGTTCAGAACAGAGATTGTCTTTCTCACTATTTACATAAAACTTCAAACACTTCATTTGCATAAAACTTCAAACACTGTACATAGGATAGCACAAGATTTTCTGTATGCTGTGTATCAAGGTCGAAAAAAAGCCCAGGCATACACCAAAAACAAATTTAGGTCTTAAATAATATGCTATGTTAACTACAAATACAATTGTGTTGCTGGATTATTCTGATTTTTACAGATCACAGTTCAGGCTGAAAATTAAAGAGTTGATTCCTTAGGGAGAAGAGAAGATAGTAGTGCGTGACGAGAGGGAAGTCTCAAGACATTAATATAATTGTAACACATCTGTCAGCTCAACCAGGAATTATCACACTCTCCATGACCATCCCAGCTTTCACACAGCTCAATATGTGGACATACTTATTGGTATTTACACCTTCCAACAGACAGCAGATCAATATGCTGCCCTGAATGCATGTATAGATAACACACAATCTATACATGCATTAACCTGTTCATGGCTAAGGATATCACATGTGTATATGCAGGAGCACATTTGGGAGCCAAGATAAGTGACATCACATTTTGTGATATGCACTCTACAACATTTTTTTCTTTTTTGCATCCAGAATCGCTATGTGTCTATCTCTATGTATGTAAATGTTTCTGATGACCCACTGCTTTCTTTGTAAGTTTATGATGGAAAACTATCTGTAGGACGAGAAATAATGTGAGTGGGAGCTTATGCCTTATTCCAGCCCCAAGGGATGCAGTATTCTCTGCTAATAGAAACTTCACTGGTCCAGCTAAAATAGCTTTTTGGTAATTTAACAATAACTGTTTTGTAGAGACCACATTAGGAGTTCCATAATTATTTTAAACAATCCCTAAATTACAAGATTAATTTCAGATATACTATGTGCTGTTATGTACCTTTCCCTATAAATGGATGTTGTGTTATAGACAAGTAAATATGACTACAATATTCACTGATTTTTTACATAAATCTTAATGAATAGAAAAATATATTTACCCTATTTGTATACTGACCCTTGACCTTCATTTACCCACCCCCTCCCTCACCACAGGTACATATTAACCACCTTGTTGCAGAATGTCCAGCATTAATGTTTGTGAAGGGATGGACACTGACCCCAGGAGTCCAATGATTAGGAATGGCCTCAGCTGCCGTTCTGGCCATGCCCTCTGATGAATTTTGCCCCATCCACTGGGGCTTGGTCACAGAGGTCACAGACCATTGTTGTTCTCTTCTGACTTGCTGGAATCTTTTTCTGTTGTCCTAGACTACACAGTCTATCCCCATAGTCTCCCTGAGAGTATTCTGCCTCTGGAGACCACCTCATAGATATCAACAAGGATCTACAGCAGGAAGGAAATTCAGACCGGTATAACATAAATACCCTGGCAGGCTGTGGCTGCAAGGAACAGGGAAGAAGAGTTATTTAAAGTGCTAATAAACCCAGGAGCCTGCATTCACTATATCTGGTCTCCCACAGTACATAGAACATTGAAATGCAATTATTTTAGTAAATATAAACTGCTATATATCTTTTCTCATCAACAGTTAAAGCAGTCTTGTGAAAAAGCACTGGCTAAAGCTTGTAGGAGGAGTTTTCTTTCTGCTCTAGGAGGATGTGAAACCCCTAACCCTCTGTCTGGACAGTGCTAATTGGCCCTGTGCTGATCACATGCTCTCTCCCAAGACAAAAAAAAAAACTTTAGCAGTACACACCAAACTGAGCTTGTGCATGTGACTATGGATTCAGTCTGTATCAGGTGGTCATTTCAACAAGAGGAGGGGCAGAGAAGAAAGGATCAAACAGCCTTTTTACAAAATGCAGAGGATTACCCCCTGAGGTTCCACTGTGAAGTATAACAAGCATGCTTTACTGCACATACAGACTGATTTTACTGTTGCGGGTTTAGTAACATTGTAAAGTAGGGTGGGTAGGTAAGCAGTCTAAGTATACTTCCGGTAAACTTGTAAAAGTTTACATATGCTTTAAAGTTATACTTCCTTGAGAGAAAAATGGGAGATAATATTGCTGACCTTTGCCCTGTTGTGTCTGGAACTGCATTCTGAGACTATCATAAAAGGTATAGGAACTAGAACTAACTTGAACAGAGATTAGAATTATTATACATGCAACAATTCTATGAACTTGACGTATGAACCTCATACATATGAATACTACATATTCCTCTTTTAAAAAGACAACAATGTAAAGAATGATATCACAAAATAATACTATGTATTTTAATTACATCACAAAGTCCTTAGTCCACACAGGATACCTTCTTATTTTTTGAATATGTCTAGGCAGTTAGGGTTCCTGGTCTCTAGTTTGGTTGTTATAAGTAGGAATAGAAAAATGTTCTGTCAATTTATATTTCAATATTTTTATTGAGAACTAAACATATTAAAACAAGATGGCTAACAATAAAAGAAAAAAAAAAGAAAGGGCCCACCAACAAAATGGAACCAGATTCAGAATCATAAACATAATACTGGTAGGAAAAAAAAAAAAAAAAAAAAAAAGAAATTTAGCAGATAATAGCATTACAATGCACATGAAAAAAGTCAAAGCCATCAAAATATACAAGTTTCAAAGATCAATAAACAACAATTATAGCTAAATAGACCAAAAATAACAAAGAAAAATAAAAATGTTTAACAAATAGCAGGAAAAGAGAAAAAAAGAGGAAAAATAGAGAAAGGAGGGGGGGGGGGGGGGTCAGCTGCCAGACACTCACGATACAGTAATATAAGCAATCCAAGGATCCCAAGTCCTCTCAAATCTGGACACATCATCAGAGACGATACTCGTCAGTTTATCATTAACCATTATCCAGTTCAGTTTTTGTTTCACCCTATCCAGCGGGATCAAAGATTGCTTCCAACTCCTAGCTATAGTAATGCGAGCCGCCAACAAGATATATACAATTATTTTAATCGATCTTTTGGGAACATCAGAGGGTAGTATATTAAACAAGGCTACTTCCGGCGATCTACGGATATTAATTCCTGTCACTGAGTAAAGAAAATTAAATATGCGGATCCAGAACCTACTCACGACTGGGCATTTCCACCAGACATGGAACATAGTACCCTCTTGACCACAGCGTCGGAAACAGGCAGAAGAAACGGAAGGATACATAATGGCTAGGCGAGCAGGGACCAAATACCACCGAAGTAGCGTCTTGTAATTAGATTCAACAAGATCAGTGTTAATCGAAATCTTCGATAAGGCATGGGCCGCCGTCCGCCAGGTATCCAAATCCAATGAACTATTTAAATCCCGCTCCCATAAAGTCATGTAAGACAATTTTGTTAGAGGATCAACCAACAAAGCATAAACAATGGACAAGCGACCCCGCATTACCCCACTCGCCCCACAGGAGACCTCGAGGGAAGTAAGCGCACAAGGTTCTGTGAGTAGTCTAAGTTTGCTATCAATAAAAGAGCGAAGTTGATGGTAACGAAATATCTCTCCACGAGGCATCCCACAAAAATTCACAAAATACTGACGAGACCGAGGGCGAACCCCATCTAAATAATCACCAATACGTAGCAAACCCTTATTAATCCACCATTGGAACCCCGCGAAAGACAAACCCGGAACAAACTCAGGATTACCAAACACCGGAGCCAACGGAGTATGCGGAGAGAAAAAAGGTTTACGAGCTCGCCATCTATCCCACACTGACAATGAATAAGATAGAGTAGGACACAAAATAGGAGGGCGCAATCTATTGGGAAGCCACATGAGAGTACCAATAGCATATGGACGGCACGAAAGAGCCTCAATCCCAACCCATTGGGGGACATATCCCCTGGCCGTAGTACAAGATAGTTGTGCTATTTGGGCCGCCTGAAAATATGCGAAAAGATTAGGGAGTCCCAAACCACCATGCCTCTTCAAAGAAAACAAGGTAGATTTGTTCAGCCTAGGGCGCTTTCCCCTCCAAACAAATCTGGAGACTGCAGCCTGCAGGAAGACTAGTTCTCGTTTGGGAATCAGAATTGGTAACGTCCTAAAATAGTATAATAATCTAGGTAGGAAGGTCATTTTAATAGAATTAATTCTACCGAACCAGGAAAGAGAAAGATCCTGCCAGGCTAATAAGTCATTCTTAAGTCGCTTGAAAAGCGGGATATAGTTGGCCTGGTATAGCGTTGATACAGATTTCGTAAGAAGAATCCCCAGATAGGGGAGAGAACCAGGAGCCCACTGAAAAGCAAAGTTTTCCCGGCAGTAGCGAACCTCTGAATCGGGTAAAGAGATATTCAAAGCAACAGTTTTAGAGGAGTTGAGCGTAAGACCGGAGACCTCAGAAAAACGATGAAACAGATGGAAGAAACCAGGTAGAGATGTTCGAGGATCAGATATATACATAAGAACATCATCGGCAAATAGGGCACATTTATGAACCCTTTGACCACAGATAACACCCGATATAGAGGAATCAGCGCGAATAGCAATCGCAAGAGGTTCCATCGCCAATGCAAAGAGCAACGGAGAAAGAGGACATCCCTGTCTAGTTCCTCGCTCTATCGAAAAAGGAACTGATTTATGTCCACGAATGGATACCTGAGCTGACGGGGTAGAATAGAGGGCCCGCAACAACGTCGTAAAATAAGGGCCAAACCCAAACCTGTCCAACGTTTTAAACAAATAATCCCCGGACAGACTGTCGAATGCCTTCTGAATATCCAGTGACAGTAGAAAAATATCCCTTTGCGACGATCCATCCCAATTGGACTGCACAGCTGACAGCAAAGCTATAGTCCGCCTAATTTGGTCCGATGTTTGTCGACCACTTATGAATCCTGATTGGTCATCATGAATGTATAAGGCCAAGAAGTTATGGAGCCGTAAGGCCAGGATTTTAGTAAGAATCTTTAAATCACAATTAATTAAAGAAATAGGCCGGTAATTGGAGACCATAGCGGCATCCTTGAAAGGCTTGGGAATGACACTAATGAATGCCTTATTTTCCTCTGGGAGAACCACACCCCCCTCCCGCAAATAATTAAAGTACAGGGCCATATGGGGTATCAGAATGTCCGGGAAAGCTTTATAGTAAGTATTAGGAAGACCATCCGGTCCCGGGGCCTTGTGAGAGGCCAGGGATTTCACCGCATTCCCAACCTCTTCACAGGAGATAGGTTGTTCCATTAGCTCCCTATGTGCCTCCTGGAGGGGGGAAAAGGAGATAGACTCCAAAAAAGCCTCCAGAGAGGAAGAAGAACAGCCCCCCGTGGGCGAACTATAAAGCTGAGAGTAAAAAGACTGAAATTTGTGGAGGATCTTACCCGGGTCCTGGGATAACGAACCATTGTCCAGTCTGAGCTTGGGGAGGGCCGTCTGGGAGTGTCTAGGAGTCAGCTTGCGTGCCAACAAGGTGCCAGGTCTGTCCCTCCACGTAAAGAATTTATAATTAGACCAACGAAGTTGTTTATCCGCAGTGGTAGTAAGACATAAATTAAGTTCCAGTCGGGCCTGGTCAAGTTTAAGTAACAAATCAGAACTGGGATGTTGTTTATGTTGAGCAACCAGGTCAATATATAACTGAGTTTTAGTAGCAAGTAGGTCAGTTCGGGCTTTTTTTAAACGAGAAGAGAGTTGAATAATATAGCCCCTGACTGAGGCCTTATGAGCTGCCCAATTAATCGCCGGGTTCGTGTCCTCTGCTTTATTAAAATCAAAAAACATTTGTAGGTGCGATGAAATTTCCCGACAATGAGATGGATTACCCAAAATAGAGTCATTAAGACGCCAATGAAAAGCCGTCTTACCAAGAGTCTCGGACGAAAAGGTGATAGAAACTGGGTCGTGGTCAGACCAGGGCGTGGAAAAGATTTTAGCAGTGACAAGTTTGGGGAGTGAATATGTATGAAGAAAAATATGGTCAATGCGAGAATAACTATCATGAGCCCTGGAGTAGTGGGAGTAGTCTCGGGAAGTAGGATTAGCCTCCGTCCATGCATCAATAAGATCATAGCGATATAAAAGTTGAGCCAATTTACGGCTCCGTCTAGAAGGAGGTTGAAGCGTGGCGGTTTGGGAACGATCCAGAGTCTGATCCAATGCTAAATTAGAGTCACCAGCTAGAATAACGTCACCCTCAAATTCTCCTACCAGAGTGCTTAGCAAAGATTGGAAAAATTCAACCTGATTGGTATTGGGGGTATAATAAATTATAAAAGTGATAAGGTCGCCTCCCAAGTGGCCTTTCACCAAAAGATATCTCCCCTCCTTGTCCCGGATAATTTTAGAGTCAACAAAGGACACTCGACGAGAAAAGCAAAGGGCCACCCCCCGCTTTTTCTCTGTGGCATTAGCAAAAAAGCAGAGAGGGTAATTTTTATGAATATAACGTGGAGAGAAGGAGGGTGGAAAATGAGTCTCCTGTAAGGCAACTATATCCGCCCCAAGGGAGTAGTATGAGCTGAAAGCCTGTATACGTTTGGATGGGGAATTGAACCCCTGAACATTATGAGAAAGGAAGCGAATTTCTCCGCTAGTGGACCGTACGGAAGACATGACAAATAATTATGGAACTAAGCAGAATAAAGACCCCTCGTTCCTTAAAAGTAAGAAGATCCCTATAAGTCCCTAAATGTCGCCAGCTGACCCCCCAAAAAATCAGAAAACAACAAAAAGAAAAAAGACAGAAAAAAACAGAAAAAAGAAAAGAGAACATTCGGATCACAAAAGTCCAAATGCCAAGTGACCGCGGTACACAAAACAGTATCAGAAAATGAAGGAAACAATGTACCAGGAAATACAGAGCAATAGCCCTGCGGTGGAATAGGTCTGCCCAGAGAAACATTCCCGGGGAAGAGTCTTCCAATCAGGGAGAGCGCAAAGACACTCTCCGGCACTAACAGCAGTTACAACCCAATAACAATAAATCAAACGCACAGTGCATTAAACAAAAAAACAAAGCAATCAGAGCCACTGAAATGATATTCAGCAAACAAATGTAATTAACATCTTAAGTCCCACCCCCAGCCCATCCCCCCAAACCAATATAACAACAGCGGCCAATGCTCCGAAGAGCCACAGAAAGGCCGCCATCAACGAACATATTCCAGCGAAAAGTCCCCAAAAGAACACAAAAGTTCAAGAAGTCCACCCGGGCGGATTCCGGGACCCCTTCTTCTTAGACGATGGAGTAGTCCACAAAGGCTGGAGCGGCGGAGGTCGAGAAGCCGATCCCGTGGGAGAATGGGACGTCGGACTGCGAGATATAATACCCAGCTGAAGCAGCAACTCCTCGCCATCCTGGAATGTAGTAAACCCATAGGACTTTCCATTAAGAGTGAACTGCAGACGAAAAGGGTAGGCCCAACGATATTTAATGCCCTTTTGAACCAAGTGAGAAAGAAGTGGCTTGAGGGAGCGCCGCCTCTGGATAGTGGCCGACGAAACATCAGCAAAGATTTGTACCTTGTACCCTGCAAGCTCTATATCCGGATTCTCCCTGCCAAACCGCATAACCGCTCCTTAACCTGAAAAAAATGAGGCTTGACGATGATATCTCTAGGAGGCCCCCCTTGCTGGGGGGGGATCAATGCCCGGTGAATGCGATCAATCTCAAGATGAAGATCATCAATTGCAGGCATAGCGGACCGCATGAGGGTATGTGCGCAGCTAGTAAGCTCCTTAACCGACTCAGGAAGACCTCGAATGCGAAAATTGTATCGCCTAGCCCGATTCTCCAGGTCATCAATTTTAGAATACGCCTCCTCCAGGCGATCTTGCAAGTCGGTGATCATGTTAGAATTTTGGGAGATACTTTGGACTGTCGCATCAACTTTAGCCTCAATACAGTCTAAACGGTGGCCCAAGGCCTGAAAATCCTGCTTTAAATCCGCCGCCAATTTTGAGGTAGCTCTGTCTAATTCGCGTTGCAGCAAATCTGCGAATCGAGCTATCAAAGTCGCATCACAAGAGTATAGAGGCGGGTCAGGAGGAATCGTTGGCGAGGAAGCCGGGCTGTCATCAGCGGGATCTGGACCGCTATGCTGGCTTGAAAAAATGGCAGCTATGTCGCTGCTCAAGGGCGAGGATGCAGGGGAGTCACGGCTCAATGGACAGGCCGAAGCCTGGGACTCTAGTGGCACAGGGCTGGAGGATGACTGGGGGGGCTGCAGGAAGTCACTCACCCCACCTAGCGATGCTGCTGCAGTCCTCCCTGGCCCAGCGTGGGACGAGGAGCCCATCTTCTCTCTCCGAGGGAGAGGTGCTGCTGTAGGAGAGGCAGAGGAGACCCCATGAGCCGCGGGCGCCGATCCGGCCGCCATCTTGGTCCTCCCAGTCCCCGCAGGGAGCCGCAGCTGGGAGCCTCCACGGCTCTTAATCGCCGACTTGCCGGGCATATTGACAGGTGCCCGAGATCCGGAGATAGGCAGGGGGGGGCCCCGGGGGTGAAGCGGCACTATGCCCTTTTATGGGCTGCTGTCAGTGCCGGAGATGTGCGGAGCTAATGCCGGGACATCCGATCCCGGCGGCCGCGCATGCGCACTCACCTGTCAATTTAAACTTCTGAAAAGTCCTACCTAACAGGTGGAAGATAACTTGCATTCCATATGCATTGATAAGACAGGTCATTGGTGGAAGGCCCTTATTGGCAGATGCTTTTAAAGTGTGTGTAGTATTACAGAACAGTGCAATTCTCATGGACAGCATCAGCTACACCATTTTTAGGCATCACATATTTTGGATGTTTAGTTGTTTTGTTTTGTTTTTCCACTTATACATAATTGCTTGGTTTAACGCATATTTCCACTTTTGCAGTCAAATTTGAGAAAACCCTGCTATATGTTTATGTGTTCCTATTCACACATCACATCTAAAATAAAGATAAAATATATTTCTTACCTTGTTTCTTAGAAGGTGAGATGGCTGATTATAAGAATTTCTGGAAGTGTTTGTCTCCACACAAGACTGATCTAATCCTTTTACATATTTCCCCTTTGTTAGTATAAACAGGGTCCAAATCTAATTTCAAATCTGGTAATGAAGAACTGCAAACACAGTACAGACAGGGTTCAACATTACCCCACAGCCTCCTCAGAACAAAGCAGGGACAGTGTGGAAGGATTGTTAAACAAGTAAAAAGAACATTATAAAGGTAAGAAAAAGTTATGCTATGTTAATGAGAACATGTAAGAAATATACAGTAGCCAGGTGTTATCCTAATTTAGCTGCAAATGTGGAAATACACTTGAAGTACAGCAGCAGCACTCCAAACTAATTTATTTCAATGTAAAAAAAACACTATTTTAGGTAGTTTTCAATGTGACACCGGATTTTATATCTAGCAGCAATATGCCTGAACTGAGCGATATAAGTAGCAGCCACAACACAAGACCTTAAATTTAATCTTTAAAAAAGTAAAGCTAAAGCCCTTAACTTTATACCAATTTGCCAGTGGCAAGATGGTTTAATAGTATAGCTCGTGATCTTCTTTTTTCACTGTACTACACTGTATTGTCTTAAAACTTTAATAAACTGTGAAAACAGGGTGCAAAAACACTTCAAAACCATAGCTCCACTATCAAGAGACAAGACAGTTTTTATCCTGAAGTAAAAATTAGGGTGCAATATTTCAGTGATAATAGCCACATGAATAGTACAGGGGCTGAACAGTATGTAAGCAGCCTAATTAGGCTGCATTATAAGAGTGCAAGACAAGGCAGATTTTTCCACAAAATAAAAACTAGAGTGTATTATTTCAGAGAAAACAGACAGGCAGGTATTATCATGAAATATAAATTAGAGTGTAGTATTTTAGAGACAGTAGCCAGTAATATTGTACAGACTTGATGCAAACTACTTAAGCACCTTTCTAGGGTCACAGTTTAGGAGGAAGAAACCAGGCAGGTACTATCACTAAATAAAAATATAGAATGCATTATTTCATAGGTGACAGAAATATTGTACATAATCTTTGCTGTCATGTATAGATGGAAATCACTGAACCTAAGTACAGTCGGCATGTTTGACAGTTGTGTGCTTTTTTGCAGCAATGGAAGATTGGAAATAAATGAAAGCAGGAGTACTAGAAAAAGTCACTTACAGCACAGAAATGCTGAATTCACACAGGGAGGCAACAGTGCAAGGTTTTCTTGCAGCATTGAAATGCCAAACTTATTGGTGATTAGGAATACTTGCAAAAATCGCTCCAAGCACAGTGGCGCTGAACCCACAGCGATGGAATGTACAAGGACATGGAGGTGCACAAGGTTCCCAGAAGGTGCTAAGAGCTAGATACAGTTAGAATGCACAAGGCATCTTGGATAGAATAAATGCCCATTGGCACTGGCGGGAGAACCCACCATGTCACACGTACAGCAAAAGTGAGAGCTCTTAGGAGGGCTGAGGTATAGAGTCCAAGGAGTCCAAGTCAACTATGTACTAATATTCTGGTGCTGAGTCCAGTGCTAAGACACTGGGATCACCGATCAGTAGGTAGTACAGCCTAAGCTGGCAACAGTGCACGGAAATACACAGAGACCCTGAATATACAGTGAGGCAAAAGCGTATTTAGTCAGCCACCAATTGTGCAAGTTCTCCCACTTAAAAAGATGAGAGAGGCCTGTAATTGGCACCATAGGTAAACCTCAACTATGAGAGACAAAATTAGAAAAAAAATCCAGACAATCACATTGGCTGATTTGGAAAGAATTTATTTGCAAATTATGGTGGAAAATAAGTATTTGGTCACCTACAAACAAGCAAGATTTCTGGCTCTCACAGACCTGTACCTTCTTCTTTAAGAGGCTCCTCTGTCCTGCACTCATTACCTGTATCAATGGCACCTGTTTGAACTTGTTATCATTATAAAAGACACCTGTCCACAACCTCAAACAGTCACACTCCAAACTCCACTATGGTGAAGACCAAAGAGCTGTATAAGGACACCAGAAACAAAATTGTAGACCTGCACCAGGCTGGGAAGACTGAATCTGCAATAGGCAAGCAGCTTGGTGTGAACAAATCAACTGTGGGAGCAATAATTAGAAAATGGAAGACATACAAGACCACTGATAATCTCCCTCGATCTGGGGTTCCATGCAAGATCTCACCCCGTGGGGTCAAAATCATCACAAGAACGGTGAGCAAAAATCCCAGGACCACACGGGGAGACCTAGTGAATGACCTGCAGAGAGCTGGGACCAACGTAACAAAGGCTACCATCAGTAACACACTACGCCGCCAGGGACTCAGATCCTGCAGTGCCAGACGTGTCCCCTGCTTAAGCCAGTACATGTCTGGGCTCGTCTGAAGTTTGCTAGAGAGCATTTGGATGATCCAGAAGAGGATTGGGAGAATTTCATATGGTCAGATGAAACCAAAATAGAACTGTTTGGTAGAAACACAACTCGTCGTGTTTGGAGGAGAGAGAATGCTGAGTTGCATCCAAAGAACACCATACCTACTGTGAAGCATGGGGGTGGCAACATCATGCTTTGGGGCTGTTTCTCCGCAAAGGGATCAGGACGACTGATCCATGTACAGGACAGAATGAATGGGGCCATGTATCGTGAGATTATGAGCGCAAACCTCCTTCCATCAGCAAGGGCATTGAAGATGAAACGTGGCTGGGTCTTCCAACATGACAATGATCCCAAACATACCGCCCGGGCAACAAAGGAGTGGCTTCGTAAGAAGCATTTCAAGGTCCTGAAGTGGCCTAGCCAGTCTCCAGATCTCAACCCCATAGAAAACCTTTGGAGGGAGTTGAAAGTCCGTGTTGCCCAGCGACAGCCCCAAAACATCACTGCTCTAGAGGAGATCTGCATGGAGGAATGGGCCAACATACCAGCAACTTGTGTGTGCCAACCTTGTGAAGACTTACAGGAAACGTTTGATCTCTGTCATTGCCAACAAAGGATATATAACAAAGTATTGAGATGAACTTTTGATATTGATCAAATACTTATTTTCCACCATAATTTGCAAATAAATTCTTTCCAAATCAGCCAATGTGATTGTCTGGATTTTTTTTCTCATTTTGTCTCTCATAGTTGAGGTCTACCTATGATACCAATTACAGGCCTCTCCTCTTTTTAAGTGGGAGAACTTGCACAATTGGTGGCTGACTAAATACTTTTTTGCCCCACTGTGTGTATATATATATATATATATATATATATATGTATGTATATATATTCCTGACTGTACATGCATAGACAGGTAGCAGTCCATTTTTTAACCAAGACCGTTAGAATTGGCAGACTCTTCTAATGTTAATTTTATATTCTATTCAAAAGACCAATGCAAACTGTGATAAGAAAAATGTTAATTGGTCAAAATGACAACTGTTTACTGTCCTGGGTAATGTGAGTTGTAAACATTACATTTGGCTTTAATTGTTGTTTTCAGTAAATATTATGGTCTTTTCATGTTAGGATCAAAAGTGTTTGATCAACCAAACAGCTGCCCTTACATTTTAGTAGATGGAGAAAGAAACCATATATCAAGAAAGGATTTTTAGATGTGAGTTATTATTGAAGGACAGGTTTATAGCATACATTATTGCATGCATGGAAGCCACCTAGTTGAATAATATAGATCAGTGGGATGGGTGGAGTGGATATATGCTTGCTATGATGGAAAAGGATTTTGAATCGGACTCTGAAGGCTTCTGATTATTGTTTATATTGCAAGTACTCTGTTTGATTTATTCATAATTTCTGGAATCCAAAATGGCTACGGAAATTCATTTGAATTGGAGGAGTTTGCGTTCTGTACCTCTCTATGCACTCCTGTTTCCACAACAATACTAATAATTACATTAAATTATTAGTCCTTCATCATTTATATTTACAGAACATTTATTGGCAGAATATTATATATTTACATCACTTCTGTGCTGCTGTGTTTCCTCTCTATCACTTTCCTTCTCTACAATCTATGGCACCCAGGTATGTTCTGTCAGCTCTTCACCCCCACCTTCCTCATCGCTCATGCCCGCTTGACAGTAAGCTTCAGCTGCAGGAACATCAATGGCAATTGCTGTTGCCTGTCGTCACCTCCATCTATACTCCTTGCACACTCTTCTTCAACATCGGAAAACATGAATTTATATGCATCCTCCTGCATGAAGCTACTGATGCTGTGCTAAAATAATTCAGCTGACACCATGATAATTTTTGGGGCAAATGTAAAATTAGCTGTAGAGGAGAAGGAAGCAAAGGGCGCATTTGCAGCTGCTGGAAAAAAGTGTTGCCCTGCTACTGGGAGGAGGAGGAGGAGGAAGGCTTGGTTAGCCACTTCACTACCTCCTCCATGTGGTCTGGCTGTATAGAACACCCACTGTGAGAAATAAAAGGCAGACTTTCAATGTCTCCTAAAGCTGTAGCCCAATCACTGCTTTGTCCTGCATCTACAAAGCAGTGCCTTTTCTTTCTGGCAGTGAGTGTGCATACAGCATATGAAGGATCTTTGCCCCTCCTTTTATGCCTCCTAAACATGTTGAATATAGGAGATTGTCCAACTTTATTAGCAGCAATGGCAAAGGGGGGATTGAGGATGTAATTAGAGATGAGCGAATCGAACATGGCGAAGTGGAATTCGTTTAGAATATTGGGAAATATTCGATTCGCGCCGAATCCGAAAATTAGCTAACTTCGGATGCACGAATCGAATTTTCCCAAAAATGGCGGCGACATGTGTGGCGACGGAGCGGGGATCTCTGGGAAGGCGTGCAGACAAGGCGCGCTGACCCATAATGCATTCATTCATGACATGTGATCGCATTAGCCAATCAGCAGCCAGCCAGCCAGCACTGTGTAATGGTGGAGCTATAAATTGCGGCCATCTTACAATTCTCCATTAGCCTCCGGTCATTCAAGAGAAACAGACCTGTCTGTATTAGGGACAGAGTTAGGGCCAGAGAGACTTTAGGGCCACAGAATCGTTACTTAGGGACACAGAATCGTTACTTAGGGACACAGAATTGTTACTCAGGGACACAGAATTGTTACTCAGGGACACAGAATTGTTACTCAGGGACAGACACAGAATTGTTACTGAGGGACACAGAATTGTTACTCAGGGACACAGAATTGTTACTCAGGGACAGACACAGAATTGTTACTCAGGGACACAGAATTGTTACTCAGGGACACAGAATTGTTACTGAGGGACACAGAATTGTTACTCAGGGACAGACACAGAATTGTTACTGTGGGACACAGAATTGTTACTCAGGGACACAGAATTGTTACTGAGGGACACAGAATTATTACTCAGGGACACAGAATTGTTACTCAGGGACACAGAATTGTTACTCAGGGACAGACACAGAATTGTTACTCAGGGACACAGAATTGTTACTCAGGGACACAGAATTGTTACTCAGGGACAGACACAGAATTGTTACTCAGGGACACAGAACTGTTACTCAGGGACACAGAATTGTTACTCAGGGACACAGAATTGTTACTCAGGGACAGACACAGAATTGTTACTCAGGGACACAGAATTGTTACTCAGGGACACAGAATTGTTACTCAGGGACAGACACAGAATTGTTACTCAGGGACACAGAATTGTTACTCAGGGACACAGAATTGTTACTGAGGGACACAGAATTGTTACTGAGGGACACAGAATTGTTACTCAGGGAGAGACACAGAATTGTTACTGAGGGACACAGAATTGTTACTCAGGGACACAGAATTGTTACTCAGGGACACAGAATTGTTACTCAGGGACAGACACAGAATTGTTACTGAGAGACACAGAATTGTTACTGAGGGACACAGAATTGTTACTCAGGGACACAGAATTGTTACTCAGGGACACAGAATTGTTACTCAGGGACAGACACAGAATTGTTACTGAGGGACACAGAATTGTTACTCAGGGACACAGAATTGTTACTCAGGGACACAGAATTGTTACTGAGGGACACAGAATTGTTATTCAGGGACACAGAATTGTTACTCAGGGACACAGAATTGTTACTCAGGGACAGACACAGAATTGTTACTCAGGGACACAGAATTGTTACTCAGGGACACAGAATTGTTACTGAGGGACACAGAATTGTTACTCAGGGACACAGAATTGTTACTCAGGGACAGACACAGAATTGTTACTCAGGGACAGACACAGAATTGTTACTCAGGGACACAGAATTGTTACTCAGGGACACAGAATTGTTACTGAGGGACACAGAATTGTTACTCAGGGACAGACAAAGAATTGTTTCTCAGGGACACAGAATTGTTACTCAGGGACACAGAATTGTTACTCAGGGACAGACACAGAATTGTTACTCAGGGACAAAGAATTGTTACTCAGGGACACAGAATTGTTACTGAGGGACACAGAATTGTTACTCAGGGACAGACAGAATTGTTACTCAGGGACACAGAATTGTTACTCAGGGACACAGAATTGTTACTCAGGGACACAGAATTGTTACTCAGGGACAGACAGAGAATTGTTACTCAGGGACACAGAATTGTTACTCAGGGACACAGAATTGTTACTGAGGGACACAGAATTGTTACTCAGGGACAGACACAGAATTGTTACTCAGGGACACAGAATTGTTACTCAGGGACACAGAATTGTTACTGAGGGACACAGAATTGTTACTCAGGGACAGACACAGAATTGTTACTCAGGGACACAGAATTGTTACTGAGGGACACAGAATTGTTACTCAGGGACAGACACAGAATTGTTACTCAGGGACACAGAATTGTTACTGAGGGACACAGAATTGTTACTGAGGGACACAGAATTGTTACTCAGGGACACAGAATTGTTACTCAGGGACAGACACAGAATTGTTACTCAGACACAGAATTGTTACTCAGGGACACAGAATTTTTACTCAGGGACACAGAATTGTTACTCAGGGACAGACACAGAATTGTTACTCAGGGACACAGAATTGTTACTCAGGGACACAGAATTGTTACTGAGGGACACAGAATCGTTACTGAGGGACACAGAATTGTTACTCAGGGACACAGAATTGTTACTGAGGGACACAGAATTGTTACTCAGGGACAGACACAGAATTGTTACTCAGGGACACAGAATTGTTACTCAGGGACACAGAATTGTTACTCAGGGACAGACACAGAATTGTTACTCAGGGACACAGAATTGTTACTCAGGGACACAGAATTGTTACTGAGGGACACAGAATTGTTACTCAGGGACAGACACAGAATTGTTACTCAGGGACACAGAATTGTTACTCAGGGACACAGAATTGTTACTCAGGGACAGACACAGAATTGTTACTCAGGGACACAGAATTGTTACTCAGGGACACAGAATTGTTACTGAGGGACACAGAATTGTTACTCAGGGACAGACAGAATTGTTACTCAGGGACACAGAATTGTTACTCAGGGACACAGAATTGTTACTGAGGGACACAGAATTGTTACTCAGGGACACAGAATTGTTACTCAGGGACAGACACAGAATTGTTACTCAGGGACACAGAATTGTTACTCAGGGACACAGAATTGTTACTGAGGGACACAGAATTGTTACTCAGGGACAGACACAGAATTGTTACTCAGGGACACAGAATTGTTACTCAGGGACACAGAATTGTTACTCAGGGACACAGAATTGTTACTCAGGGACACAGAATTTTTACTCAGGGACACAGAATTGTTACTCAGGGACAGACACAGAATTGTTACTCAGGGACACAGAATTGTTACTCAGGGACACAGAATTGTTACTGAGGGACACAGAATCGTTACTCAGGGACACAGAATTGTTACTCAGGGACACAGAATTGTTACTGAGGGACACAGAATTGTTACTCAGGGACACAGAATCGTTGAATTAAAGAGTATGTCAGACAACACGCAGAGGAGTGGCAGAGGAGGCAATGTTTCAGGAGCGAGCAGACGTGGCAGCAGAGGAAGGGGTCGAGGCAGCACTAGTCACAGCCAGAGGCCAGTGCTCCCGGTGTCATCCAGCGGTCGTGTCTCCACCGACAACCCTGCCGTCATCGATTGGTTGGCTCGGTCGTCTTCCTCTTCCCAGGTCACCTCTGACACCTACAGCCAACGGTCGGTGGGTACGTCAGACACAACCATTAGTTGGCATGGCCCGGGAGCAAGCCCACTGAAATCACGTGTCCTCTACCTGCCCCTGTCCTTTGGTGTTCCCTCACCAAGCGAAGTATCGCATGCTGTGGGCTCAGCCCCACTGTACAGTGAGGAAGAGCTAACAGAGGGCGGTCAGGAACGGGGGGAGACATCCGCCTCTTCAGCAGCCAGGCGAAGAAGTACTGGCGAGGAGAGTGGCTCGGTAGCCGGTCTAGAGACAGGTCTGTCTCCTGACCCACACGCAGCCGAGGGGGCTAGTAGTGAGGCGGAGACCCTAATTGATGATGATGAGGCTGATCTCACTTGGCAGCCTCGTCGTCATCTGCCAGGCCCGTAATCTGCCATGGGCCCCCGTACCGACTCCTCATGCTGCTGCCAGGCCCGTAATATGTCATGGGCCCCTGTACCGCCTCCTCATGCTGCTGCCAGGTCCAGAGTGTGTCATGGGTCCCTGTACGGCCTCCCATTGCTGCTGTCTCCATTGCCACACTCTGCCATGTGCCACTTTCAGGTCTCCTCACACTGCTGGTGGGTTCCATTTTGTCATAGGGTGCTGGCAGATTACGGGCCTCCCATTGCTGCTGCCAGGCCCGTAATCTGCCATGGGCCCCCGTACCGCCTCCTCATGCTGCTGCCAGGTCCAGAGTGTCTCATGGGTCCCTGTACGGCCTCCCATTGCTGCTGTCTCCATCGCCACACTCTGCCATGTGCCATTTTCAGGTCTCCTCACACTGCTGGTGGGTTCCATTTTGTCATAGGGTGCTGGCAGATTACGGGCCTCCCATTGCTGCTGCCAGGCCCGTAATCTGCCATGGGCCCCCGTACCGCCTCCTCATGCTGCTGCCAGGTCCAGAGTGTCTCATGGGTCCCTGTACGGCCTCCCATTGCTGCTGTCTCCATCGCCACACTCTGCCATGTGCCACTTTCAGGTCTCCTCACACTGCTGGTGGGTTCCATTTTGTCATAGGGTGCTGGCAGATTACGGGCCTCCCATTGCTGCTGCCAGGCCCGTAATCTGCCATGGGCCCCCGTACCGACTCCTCATGCTGTGACGTTGCAACAAGGTGGAATTCAACCCTACATATGTTAGACCGCCTTTACGAACAGCGAAAGGCCATCACCGATTTCCTGATGTTACAAGCGGATAAAGGTACTCCCCTGTGTAACTTAGATGTCAGCCATTGGCAGCTCATGCGTGACACCTGCCGCTTGCTCAGACCCTTTGAGGAGGCCACGCTATTCGTGAGTCGGCAGGACTATGGGATGAACGACGTCATTCCTCTGTTGCACGTCCTGGAACAAATGCTGTTAACAATGGCTGGTCAGGGTGCGGTAGACGTGGCGCACAGATCTCAACGCCACATGACCCCTGTGGGGGCAGGACAGGAAGAAGAGGAGGAGGTAGAGGAGGACATTGGTGCTCAGGAATTATTGAGTGAAATGGGTGGTTTTTCCACTCAGCGGACAGGAGTGGAGGAGCAGGAGCATCTGGTAGAGGAGGAGGAGGAGACAGAGGACCCAGACGCACTGTGGCAGTATGCTGTGGAGATGGAGGCAGGGAGTCCCTCGCATTCCTTGGCACAAATGGCCCATAGCATGCTCGGTTGCTTGCGTAGCGACAGCCGAATAATAACCATCAGACAGAGGGATGACTTTTGGCTGTCCACCTTGTTGGACCCTTGCTACCGTTCAAAAATGGTGGCCTTTTTCACACCTGCTGAGAGGGAGGCCAAAATAACGTACTATAAAAACCACCTATGTAGTCAGTTGGTCTCTGCCTTTCTGCGCCAACGTCCATCCTCAGACACTGTGGGCCCTGTGCGCTCGCGTTCCGCTGCCATGGCAGCAGGGGAGGGGTGGGGTGGTAGGAGCAGTGGCAGCTCCACCAGCAGCGGCTGCCTCAGTCTGCAGTCGATGATGAGTAGCTTTCTTCACCAGCGCAGTGAGGAAACTACTAACCAGCCGCAGCAGCAGCAGCAGCATCAGCATCGGGTGGACCTGGAGCAGGACCTCAAACAACAGGCTTGGGCCTACTTGGACAGCACCCTGCCAACCGAGGTAGACAATCCCCTTGACTACTGGGCAACGAAACTTGTCCTTTGGCCCCAACTAGCTGAATTTGCCCTTGAAAGGCTGTCATGCCCGGCCAGTAGCGTGGCATCGGAGCGCGTGTTTAGTGCGGCAGGAGGTATTGTAACTCCGCGGAGGACACGACTGTCCACCCAAAGTGTGGAGAGACTCACGTTTGTGAAAATGAATCAGGCGTGGATTAGTCTGGATTTCAAACCACCAGTTCCTGACACAACTGACTAAATCCGCCATGAATCATGCCCCAAACATGTTATTATTTTTAACATAGGCCTCTGTATGGCCTTCAATTTAAGCTGCTTACGCTTCGCCACTCTGCCATGGGCCCCTGTACCGCCTCCTCTTGCTGCTGCCAGGTCCAGAGTGTCTCATGGGTCCCTGTACGGCCTCCCATTGCTGCTGTCTCCATCGCCACACTCTGCCATGTGCCACTTTCAGGTCTCCTCACACTGCTGGTGGGTTCCATTTTGTCATAGGGTGCTGGCAGATTACGGGCCTCCCATTGCTGCTGCCAGGCCCGTAATCAGCCATGGGCCCCCGTACCGCCTCCTCATGCTGCTGCCAGGTCCAGAGTGTCTCATGGGTCCCTGTACGGCCTCCCATTGCTGCTGTCTCCATCGCCACACTCTGCCATGTGCCACTTTCAGGTCTCCTCACACTGCTGGTGGGTTCCATTTTGTCATAGGGTGCTGTATGGCCTCCCATTGCTGCTGCCTCCACCGCCACACTGTGGCTCCACACTCTGGTTTTGGCCCCGTGACTGCCCAAATGAGTGAAGTGTGCGGTGATTCTAAGATCGACGGCACTCATCTGCATGTCATACTGACTGACAGTATTATTTCTCTTCCCCAGCAGACTCCAAGGGCATTTAAATTAAAGGTACAGTGTTCTGCACTAATATAAAGGCTCTCTGAAGCCTTGAAACACCCTTTTTATAAGTTAAATTCGCAGCGAATATATTCGACTCGAATCGAATTTATTCCGCGAATTCGCCGAATCAGCCGAATCGAATTTCTGAATACTTCGCTCATATCTAGATGTAATACTTTGGTGCATGTAACAAAGTGGTGATTTGGTGCACTAAACTGTACCGCACTAGTACAAGGTAATGTGCTGCAAACCGAGGGCAGATTTGCCTGGGTAAGGAAGAAATTCACATTGTTAACCCAGAAATTGGAAAAAAAAAAAGAAGCAAAATTATGATAAAATATACCTCCCTCAATAAATAAATAAATAAATATATGAATAAAACCTAACATGATAAACCTTAACACTAAAACACTAAATCCTATCCCGTTCCTATATTATACAAGGTAAAAAGAAAGCATGAAAGAAAAGGAAACAAATCAGTAAAATAATTTTTAATAAAAGTGCTCGAAGCCAGCATTCATCCCTAGTGATATGACTAATTGTACAACATAGATTTAGTGCAGCAAACAAATCCCTAACAAGTATAGCAGTGCCCTTCTTTAAAACATAGAGGTTGATTTACTAAAACTGGAGAGTGAAAAATCTAGAGCAGCTGTGCGTGGCAGCCAATTAGCTTCAAACTTCAGCTTGTTCAAATAAACATTAGCAATAAAACTTGGAAGCTGATTGGTTTCTATGCAGAGCTGCACTGGATTCTGCACTCTTCAGTTTTAAGCAGGCCATAGATGAGTTGAAAATCAGCTCAAAATTCGTCCGAAAGAATAATCGGCCAATTTGCGGATCATTAGTGGGTGAATTTGTCGGTCGTTTCTCGTGATTTTGACACATTTTTTTAATCGGTTATGTTGGAAAAAAAACGGCCGATTCTGTCGATCGGCCGATTTGCACGGCAATGATGGGCAAATCGGCCGATCTTTTTACCGACTAACAAAAATGCGCAAGAAGAAGGAAAAGAAGAAAAAGATGAAGACAAAGAAAAAGAACATCTGTATCTATTTGTATCCATTTCGGATACAGATGTTTCTATTCGGATACAAATAGATACAATGTTGCAACCGCAATACTTTTAAATGTCAAAAATAATAGCAGAGTGTCCCTGCAGAGAGCTCCGCTATTATATTTGACATTGAAAAGTATTGCGGCTGCAACATTGTATCTATTTATATCCGAATAGAACTATCTGTATCCGAAATGGATACAAATAGATACAATGTTGCAACTTTGCTATACTTTTAAATGTCAAATATAATAGCGGAGCTCTCTGCAGGGACACCGCTATTATATTTGCCGGCCGTAGACAGGACAAAAATCAGCAGATTTTTTTTTACCAATGGTGGTAACGTCGGTCGATTGAACGACCGATTTTTCGTTTTTAAAAAAAAAAAAAACGTCCGGTTTTCGCCCCGTCTATGGCCTGCTTTAGTAAATCAACTCCATAGTATTCAGCTTGAACAATAGCTAATTGATATTTTACAGTTATTGGCAGGGTCTCTAAGATAACTAACTAGTTTCAGGTGCAGTAAGCCCAGGTTCACACAATGAATCGCCTATGAATCGCACAGGATTAGCAGCAAATTTCACATGCAATTCAGTGCAGTGTGATTTGAGCCCATTCAGTTTGCAATCAAATCGCATTACATTGCACCAAAACTAGTGCATGCACTACTTTTGGAAACGCAGTGAAATTGGATCACATGGTAGTTTTGTACCATGCGATCCAGTACAGGCAAACACACTGCATTTGTGACCTGTGCTTGGGATGTCGTAAACATTGCACTGACACCCGCTGCAGATCACAAGGGCAATGCATTTTGAACACGGCGCAGGTAATGCACCCGGAACATGGTTTTCTCGCACCATGTTTTAGTGTGAACAGGGGCATGGTGACTAATTTGCAAAGTACTTCTAGTAGATTTCATCAGGCAGGACAAAGACAGCATACCTTGTATCACATATCATGATAACAGAGTAGCCCTTGTTAGCAAAGGCATCCTTCCCAAGTTTTGAACTTGGGAATGAGGAACACTTTAACCTCCCTAGCGGTATTCCCGAGTGTAGCTCGGGGTAAAATGTCAGTGCCAAAAGCGGAAACCCCGAGCTACACTCGGGCTTACCATGCGGCGCTGCATAGGGAGTCCCTGCAGAGCTTACCTTGTCCTTCGCTCCCACGATGTGTCCCCTGCAGCGTCCCCGGCCATCTCCTCCGGCCGATGCCGGCATCCGGCTTCTGTGTTCCGGTCCCTGTGATGTCGGGACGTACGGGCTCCGCTGCCGGCGGGAAATTTGAAAATTTTAAAAAATGTAATTTTTTTCCAAACAAATTTTACATAGCAAAACATTGCTGTTTCAACCCATTTCACATACATTTTGTCCCTAGTGCTTTGTCCTGTGCCCTGCCTGCATTTTGTCTGTTCTTTCTACCTGGAAACTGAGAAAAGTCCATGGCGTCCAAAAAGTGTCCCTTTAGGTCAAAAGCGGGTTTAGATCAGCTAGAGAACAGCGATAGTAAATCAGAACCACTTGCAGAATTGAGTGATAATGATTCGTGGGGAAATTCGTCATCAGACACTGAAAACGATTTTGCGACTTTGCTCAGCAATGTGCGAACTTGGCGCTCTATTTCAAATTTCAGTGTTTTTGGTTTGATTATATTATTGAATTAAATGTATTATTATTATATTACTATTTTTTATGATTATTTATTAAATTATAATTTATGATTTCGTGTTTCAAATTTTATCATACCCTGGATGTTTAATAGACTCTTGTTCGGACAGATTTCAGTGAGTTATTCCTAAAAATTACAGCCTACAATAAAAAAAACTACATATTTCCATGCAAAATAATGGTACCGCTTTCAGCACCAAAAATCTGAAATAATCAGACCGCTAGAGAGGTTAAGGAAATGTTAACCTGTACATATTACACAGAGAGCAGTTGTACATTGCACCGAATGCAGGGGACAGGAGTGTGCAATACACAGTAGAGGTCAGAGAACAAAACATAAAGAGTGCAAGAATCATGGGTTTGTAGCACACAGTATAGGGGTTTTACCCTTTCTGTACAAATCCCATTCCACTCCACAAAAAAATCAGCACAAATCTGCAAGCTCACCCCTCTCAGCACAAATCTTTCCCCAAATTCCCACTTCCAAGCACAAATCATTTTCCTCTCTCCCCAAATCGGGGGGCCCCAGCACACACCCTTCCCCTGCTATTCCCCCCAGCACAAATTCCTATTCTTCCCAATTCCCGCTTGCAACACAAAGCCTCTTCACCCCCACAATTTTTCCTCCCAGCACAAAACCTCTTGACCCCCATTCCTCCTCTCAGCAAAAATTCCTTTCCCACTCCCCACTCCCAGCACAAACCCTCACCCCCTTCTTGTACAAATTCTCTACTACACCAAATCTCCCCTTTCAATACAAATCCTCCTCCCCTCTCCAGCACAAATATTTACCCATCCAAATCCACCGTTCCAAGACAAATTCTCCTTCCTTCCTAGTCCCTCAGCACAAATCCTCTCCCCCAATCCCCCTCTGAGCACAAAACCTCTCTCCCACCAAATCCCCCCATCCCAGCACTAATCCTCTTCCCTCTTCTAGCACAAATGCTTTTATTCCCCCATCCCCCCTCCCAGCACACATTTGCCCCCAAATCCTGCCCCAGCACAAATCTTCCCCAAAATTCATCCTCTCAGCACAAATCCTCTCCGCCAACTCCCCCCTCCAAGTACAAATATTTACCCCTTATAGCACAATCCCCCCAAAACCTCCTTTCTAGCACAAATCCTCTTCCCCTTAATCCCCCCTCCCAGCACAAATCACCCCCCAAGTACTCATAAGCAAAAATATTTTCCCCCAATTCCCCCCTCCTAGTACAAAACCCCTCCTAGCACAAATCCCCCCTTCTAGCACAACCCTCCTTCATCCGCCTATCAGCACAAATCCCCTTAAATCTCCCCCAGCACAAATCCCTTTATTCCCAAAATCATTCTTCCCAGCATAAGTCCTTTTCCCCCAACACAAATCCTCCAATCTCCAGCACAAATGCCATCCCCCCTCCCCCAGCTCATTGTGTCCCCAACTACAATTTGCCTTCAGTCCTTGCAAATTACAGGCCTCATATGCCCAATGTCAGCAGATGTCTATACTCTCAAACTCCTCCTCATGTCTGAGGAGACATGTCATAAATGAGGAGGAGCCTATGGGAACTCACCCTTAACTCTGACACTTTTTCTTGTGTCAAGCAGCAAGAGAGAACAGATGCCGTCTGCTGCAGTGGCAGACCATCAGGGACCTATAGCACACTGGAGCACAAGTCCTAGGTGCCTGGAGCTAGCATGCCGCTGCTGGCACTGCAAAGTAAGTTAGTGGCGCCAACTGCTGGAGTTCCTTCCAACACTGGGCTCTGAGAAACAGCCTGGATGCGTGGTACACTGAGATGTGTTTGAAATTCTGGGAGGTATGACAGTAGATATAGATACAGTGCATAACATTTTATCACAAATTAAATAACTTCTTTTAGGTGGTATAGTTGCCCATTCGTCTTGGCAAAATGCCTCCAGGTCAAGCAAAGTCTGTGGCCATCTTGCATGAACCATGTTTGAGATCTCCCCAGAGTGGCTCGATGATATTAAGGTGAGGAGACTGTGATGGCCACTCCAGAACATTCATCCTTTTCTGCTGTAACTATTGGAGGGCCAACTTCGCCTTGTTCTTAGGGTCATTGTTGTGCTGGAAAGTCCAATAGTGTCCCATGCGCAGCTTTCGTGCAGAAAAGAATGCAAATTGCCAGTATTTTCTGATAACGTGCTGCATTCATCTTGAAATCAATTTTCACAAGATTCCCTGTGCCTTTATAGCTTACACACTCCGAAAACAACAGTGAGCCACCACCATGCTTCACAGTGGGGATAGTATTCTTGTCACTATAGGTCTTCTCCAAGCATAGCGCTTATGGTTGTGACCATAAAGCTCTATTTTGGTCTCATCACTTCAGATTACAGTGTGCCAGAAGCATGTCAAGGTGTTATCAGGCATATTGTAACTGGGCCTTTTTGTGGCATTGGTGATGTAAAGGTTTCTTTCTGGCAACTTGACCATGCAGCTCATTTTTGTTCAAGTATTGTCATATTGTGCTCCTTGAAACAACCACGCTGTCTTTTTCCAGAGCAGTCTGTATTTCTCCTGGGGTCACCTGTGGGTTTTTCTTTGTATCCCTAACAATTCTTCTGGCAGTTGTGGTTGCAGTCTTTCTTGGTCTATCTGACCTTGGCTTGATATCAAGAGATCCCCAAAATTTCCACTATATAATAAGTGATTGAACAGTACCAATTGGCATATTCAAGGCTTTGAATATCATTTTATATCCTTTCATAATTATAAAGTGTCATTGCCTTGTTGTGCAGGTCTTTTGACAGTTCTTTTCTTTCTGGCTCAGTTTTTGCTGCCTGATCAGTGCATCCACCACGTGACAGCTAACAAACTCCTTGACTATTTATACACAGATACTAATTGCAATTTAAAAAGCCACAGATGTGGAAAATTAACCTTTAATTGCCATTTAACCTGTGTGTGCCTCTTGTGTGTCTGTACCATAGGCAAGGATTCCAGAGTATGTAAACTTTTGACCAGAGCCACTATGATTTGAAAAGGAGCCAAAAGCGATGTAATAATAAATGGCTTCATATGATCAGTATCCTTAAATAAAAGTTTTTTGGCATGATTGGTCATGTTTTCAATATCAATGCCAAAATTTCAGGATTTCTGCCAGGGTATGCAAATTTTTGAGCACAACTGTTTGAATACCACACAACAAAAATACTAGTTGCCTGGAGTCACTGACCTGGAACAATTGTAATTCACAAGATAAAGAGAAATTTTCTTATTTGTATACCTGTTGAGTCAGTAACTCAAAAGTATTAAGCAGTTAGCATTACTACCGAGCTACAAAATCACTTAACGTTAACCTGTGCTCTCCCCATGCATCACAAAATTTTATATTGAGTTTCATGACACTGATGCAGCTGCTTATACTTTCCTTGCTTTTGCATCCCTGCTGTGCCATGTGCCCAAGGAAGGGGGCATTTTTGGTTCTCCCTGGAGACAGTGCTGGTGCTTAGCAGTTGATTGGGCAACCAGAGATGTCAAGATTTCACAAATATAAGGTGCTTCTTCTCCTTGCCTATACAGTCAAAAGGAGTGTAAGGAAAGCAATGAAATAGTAAGTATAAAATGCTGAACAGACTAGTATTAGAGGGATCCTGTTGATTTACTCTGCATGGGTTTACTGTAAAGCAGGATAAACAATGCTTGAGGCATTAGTTCTGCCTCCGCATCTTAATGCTTTCCTTTCTAAACCCTTAGGGCTATCTTTACTCATTTTTGAGCATTGACATCCCTCACCCCTGAACACTCCAGACTTAGAGAACACTGGCTGGCATAGGTCTACACTTTCTCTTTAAGTGACCTGTGATGTGGCATATTTCTCCGGAGGTCTAGTGAGTGTGAAATTGTATGTTTGGGGCAAAGGTTCTGAAACATACTTATTATTTGCTGTATAGGAGTTTGTTTGTTTTTTTTGCCCAACAGCATTTTGTGGTTATCTTTGAGCTATGTGTAAGAGAATGTCTACTTGATTTTGTATTTAACCTGAATACTAAATGAATAAAAAATCCTACAATAGCATCCACTTAGGAAAGGTAAGTATTTTACCCCATCTATTGCTCTTTTTTGAGCAGAGGACTGTTCCTGATGTCGTCAAACGGAGAGCAGGCTCCATAGACCTACTGTGCTTATGAGGATGCCAGGAACAGTCCATTGCTGGATCATGGGGAAGTGCCATTTGCCAGTGGAGTGGAGGATCAAGTGAGTATAAGGCTCTCTCCTCTGGTCAAATTGAGAAATTAACTCTTGCAGTGCGTGCGTAGGCCCACTGCAAGGGAAAACTTTTTTTGCCAGCAGTTGGGCTTTAAAAAAGAAAGGAATCATGTTCCATGTTCAGGCACCGGATCATACTCTCTTCTGTAGAATAGCAGCTCATATAAATGAACAAAGACATTAGAGCTGCCTCTTCATTGTCATACTGTTCTACAATCATGGCAGACAAGCCTCTTTAATTATTTTATATGCCATTACAGCTTGAGAGATACACAGTACTGCTTCAGTACACGCCATTATGTTTGTTTAATTAAAGTTCTCTGACACAGTAATACGGATAATAAAGATATGGCAAGATGGCAAGAAAATTTGCTTTTGATCCCCTTCATACTGTCAAATAAAGCAGCAGTGATGACTATAAAAAAAAGTACAAACTTGTTAACATCCTCCAATAAATAGTTTTAAGACTGGTAGATGGATTACCAGGGAGATTGGTTAGGTTTATCCTAAGCAACTAAAAGTGCCAGTCTCAATTGTATGTTCATGAACCAGTTTGGAACAGACATTTGTATCTGAATCTGTAATCTTAAAGTGAACTGCCATGCTTAATGGAGGTCCCACCAGCAGCATGTACTAATCTTCCCTTCACTCCTATCACTACTTGGTTCCAGGAACAAAGAGAAATGCCCAGTACCTCTGAGTATGGGGAGCATATAACTCTTCCCCATCTCTCCCTGTGACATCAATGGTGCATGGTAATTGGACACTGAGATGCCCACTGGTAATACATGGGGGTGTGGAGAGAGTCTGTAGCCCCAAGTAAGGTTCAAGTTGTGTCTTGGCAGATGAATGGAGTGGCAGGGGAGCAAAGGGAAAATAGGTACAAGAAGCTGGTACTTCCAGCATTTAAGCTTGTTATACCAGTGCAGCCTACCTTTCATGAATAGGCATGCTATTATCAAGTTGTATTATCCCCCTGTTAGAGTAGAAATATCAGCCCAGTGTCAAATGTTAAGGCTGCCTAGCATTTTGAAGAATCTGTGAAAATCATAGATGCTAAGATCACAGATATATCTATTTAGATACAGTATATACAGATTGTTGTCATAAACTAAATAACAAGTGGGAATGCACCTACAATGGGAATTTCAGACCCCTCCATGATTTCTAAGTGGGAGAACATGCAAAATTGCAGGTTGCTCAAATACTTCTGTTCCTCACTGTATGTCCTTATTCTGGCTGTACTGTTATTATCTCAAGAATTACAAAACACATTAAGGTTTTTGATTCTTTGGTAATAACTGTTATCCTGTCATGCTTTACTATATACTAAGGGCATAGCATAAATGTTGATGTGGATTATGCATGCATTGCACATAACATTTTCAGAACATTCTTACATGGAGAGAATGCTGCGCAATCACACAAAAAATATTTTTGTCTTGCTTACCTTTTTGCTGTAGGGGGCTATGATAATGCAACATACTTTGTACAAGTGCCTCAAGGTCAGCAGGCTAGAGTCAATTACCAACCTTTTTAAAACTGTCCTTTTCGCTGTTCATATAGAACCTCAAGTTATGCTTCTGGGTTGCAAACTTTCTGAATGCTTCACATGCTGTATTCACTAAAAATGCAAAAAATTTGTCTTTCAGAGCAGTGCAATCAGAATGTTTCTCTAACAAATATTTAAATGCACACAAGACATTTTTCTTGCAAAATTCGAAATTCAAGGAAAATAGTTTCACTCCCTAAATAAACTTCTAGCTATAAACACTCTCCATTATGATGGCCAGCACTACATAATTAAACTGTAAAACAGAAAAATAGGCATTATGGTTATTATAAACTGAAATTACTGCCATACTTACAAAAATGCTAGTTGCCTGGATATTATTTTGACCCTCTGGCTTCATTTCTTTTAGCTGCTGACAGGTATGCTCCACCAAAAAGTGAAACTTCTTATCTGAATGCTTGCAGCATGAGAGCAAGTTAGTGATCATTAGAAGAATGGGAAGTGAGTAATGGAAGCCACTGCATTTCTTCTTAACCACCTGCCTACCGGGCACTTTTACCCCCTTTGTGCCCAGGCCAATTTTCAGCTTTCAGTGCTGTTGCGCTTTAAATGACAATTGCGCGATCATGTAACATTGTACCCACATGAAAATTTAAAAAAAAATTTCACACAAATAGAGCTTTCTTTTGATAGTATTTAATCACCACTTGGGCTTTTATTTTTGCACTATAAACAAAAAAGCAAAAAATTAAAAAAAAAAGTTTATCTTCATTTCTATTATAAAATTTGCAAACAGGTAATTTTTCTACTTCACTGATGTACAGTGATGAAGCTGCACTGATAGGCACTAACAGACAGCACTGATGAGGTGGCATAGATAGGCAGCACTGATGGGCACTGCTAGGCTGCACTGATGAGGTGGCACTGATGAGGTGGCACTGGTGGGCATTGATGAGGAGGCACTGATGACGCTGCACTGATATGTGGCATTGATAGGTCGCACTGCCTGGTGGCACTGCTGGACACTACTGTTGGGCGGCACTGCTGGGCAGCACTGATGGGTGGCACTGATGTGTGGCACTGCCACTGCTGGACACTGATGGGCGGCACTGATGATCAGTGCACTGATCATCAGTGTGGATGTCCTCTGTTACATTTGCTGGTTATCGGCAGTACTTTCCTCATACTGTGACAGCATGAGGAAAGTGCTACCAATAACCGGCATCTGTATTTACTTTGTGATCTGCTGTGTCATTGGACACAGCTAATCACATAGTAAAAGGCTGCTGTGATTGGCCTTTTACCTAGTTATGTGATCAGCGTTGTTCGCTGGGGGCCCACGAGGAGTGTGTTCTAGGAGGACGTCATATGACATCCTCCCAGAACTGGACAACTGTGTTATAGCCGTTATTCAGCTATAGAATGGTTGTAAAGTGGTTAAAGGATAACTAAAGCCTAGAACAAAAAATTTAATATATTGCAGTTTACCAATCCTTAGAGATGTTGGCTGTATTTTGTTTTTAGGCTAAGAACATTTTCAGCAAGTACAGAAAATGCCTGCTGATCTTGCCAAAAATGCACTGTCCTTGTGACTTCCATTGAGCTTGAACTGAAAAAAACATTCTTTTCTTCCTTCTGTAAACTGCTAATCTCACCTTCTAAAGATCGGTAGACTGCAATATAATACTTTTTTGTTTTTGGGCTTGGATATGCTTTAAAATGAAATCACAAGTTAGTACATCATTCAAAAGTAAGACTCATAATCTGTATAATGAATAAACGCTTAGCAAATATTGAAAATGTATATTTAATAAATTGTTCAAAAACTTTACATACCAGGAATTTTTAATAGCTGCTAAAAAGTAGTTTTCTATTTCATGGTATCAACTCGTGATCTTCATTTTTATAGCCAACTAAAAATATCAGACAGAAATATCAAAGTGATTAATTCCAATTTAATGAATGGGTCCACTCAAAACTGACATTTACATTTTTTGAAAAATGTTAGAGAGTTAAGTGAATTTGCTAGATTAAAATTTACACACATAAATCCCCAAAAATCCCAAAGTTCACATTTTTTTGTAAGAATGGGAGTACTGACTAGTTAACACATGTAATACTGTCAGCTAGAATGTTTGTAATGCTGCAATGCAAAATGTTAAATTCTTTGCTCTTTCCAACATCAAATTATTCAATCTATACAGAAGTTAAGATATTTTTCTGAGCTATATTTGCCAATTAATTTTATTTCTGTTCTGGTCTGCTTTTCAGGTTAAGGTGAGTTTTATGTATGTACCCTTTAAGATGAACAGTGCTGCTTTTAAAAAATATAAAATGCTCATCTAGATTATGCTGCATAGATTAATTATATATGTCTTGCATTGATCAGGCTCTATTTACGTCAGTAAGATGAACAGCAAAGCCATATATATTAAGCAGGAATAACAAGAACATAAATAATAATAATAAATATATTTTGTATGTTTGATGACACTTGTGACAAGACAATTATGGTTCACAATGTTTTAGACATCGCTGGCAGATTTTGAGAATTGGATTGCATAGTAACTTAGTCTTAAGAATGTTCAAAATATTTTTCCCCAAACAGATAAATGGGATGGCAAGGAATGGTACATACCAACCTAACCATAATTAGAGTAGAATACATAGCAGACAGTGCTAGTGCTAGCAGATATGCTATTTACTAGATGAGGTCCAAACAATTTTTAGAAAAATTATATTGAAATGAAAACCCTTTATTATGCATAGCAATCACAATTCATAAATGCTACTGACTGCTTTAAATTGATGAAGTTTGAAATCTAATTGGACATTGTCCATTCACACTCAAAACGTGGCTTGGCCTCACCCCCACTCTCTCATTGGCTCACTGGCTGTAATTGACAGCAGCAGGAGCCATTGGCTCCTGCTGCTGTGTGAGCCAATGAGGAGAAAGAGACAGCAGCGGCTCTCATGCACATCGCTGGATTGAAATGGGGCTCAGGTAAGTAAGAGGGGCTGAGGGAGAGCTGCACCCAGAAGGTTTTTTTTTAACTTAAGAGTGTTACTAAACCCACAACAGTAAAATCAGTCTTAAAAAAATATATATCCCAGCGCCAAAAAACAAATCCTAAGTGATTATGCAGCTGTGCAACAGTGAAAAAACACCAATGAATAACAATAAAAAACAGCGCAAAATCTACAAACAAAATTACACAAGTGAATAAATAAAAAAATATATAAAATCAAGTGTCCATGTGAAATTAAATCCTTATTCCCATTGAAACCAATAATAAATTATTCGAAATGTGCTTCCACCTATCCACCACGTGAAAAATGATATTAACCGCACTCACCAGATAGAGGTGAGTAATGAGCCTTATAGGATATAAGGGATCCTATACCCCCTCCAGAAGAGATCAAATCTTCTTTTTCACACAGATTGGGTATATTAATCGCCTACACTTTTATTCCTCCATGAATTCCTCAATGGTGTATAGAAAAAGAAACTACATAGTGTAATACTGCCACTTCATATAGAATAGAAAGATAGAATAAGGCCACTCACATGTTTAAATATAATTAAAAGCCTTGTTTAATAGCCTAGATGGCTTCAAAATAACCACTTTCCACAGTTGCAAAATATAGGGATCTCACGCTTCTGTAGTGTCTGCAGAGGAAGAACAGCCTTCATGTGAGTGGCCTTATTCTATCTTTCTGTTCTATATGAAGTGGCAGTATTACACTATGTAGTTTCTTTTTCTATACACCATTGAGGAATTCATGGAGGAATAAGTGGACGCGATTAATATACCCAATCAGTGTGAAAAAGAAGATTTGATCTCTTTTGGAGGGGGTATAGGATCCCTTATATCCTATAAGGCTCAATACTCACCTCTATCTGGTGAGTGCGGTTAATATCATTTTTCACGTGGTGGATAGGTGGAAGCACATTTCGAATAATTTATTATTGGTTTCAATGGGAATAAGGACTTATTTTCACATGGACACTTGATTTTATATATTTTTTTATTTATTCACTTGTGTAATTTTGTTTGTAGATTTTCCGCTGTTTTTTGTTGTTAGTAAAATCAGTCTGTATATGCAGTAAAGCATGCTTTGTTAGACTCACTGTTGAACCAAAGGGGTTAATCATCTGCATTGTGTAAAAACGCTGTTTGATCTAGTCTTCTCTTATCCTCCTCTTCTTCCAGTGTCCCCTCTTATTTCCTGATAAGACATAACGTGTGGAGTCACTCTGCACATGCTCAGTTTTGTTTGTATTACTAGAGAGGTTATTTTTCTTGGGGGAGTGCATGTGGTCAAGACAAGGCCAATCAGCACTGTTCAAACATGGGGTCATCCACCTAGAACAGGATGAAAACTCCTCCTACAACCCTTAACATGCGCTCTGGTGGACACTGATAGAACTCACTAGACTGCTATATACTGCTGATGAGAAAACGTATTTAGCAGTTTATATTTACTAAAATAATTGCATTTCCATATTGTGTGTACTGTGGGAGACCAGACAAAGCGAATGCAGTGTCCTGGGTTTAGTAACACTTTAATAGAACAAATACCTGTGAAATAAAACAGTCATGTTTATTTCTAATAACCTTATATCACAGTTTATCAATATGTGAGGTTTCACATGGATGTCTTATTTTAAAGTGCCTTAGCAGCTGTCAGCTTGTAGTTCTCAATGAACCACAGCGCCGTGGTGGTTCATTGATTCTTCCTGCTTGTACACCCCGTAACGGCAGGCAGATATATTGACAGATCTGCAGGAGACCTGTATGACACCAGTGATCAGCTGATCACTGGTACAATGCTTTACAGGCTCCTGCAGCAAAAAACAATAAATGCACATTTTTTTTACCTGCAAAAAAATGTGCATTTATTATTTTTTATCAAAAGGTGAACTTTAAAGTGATTGTAAATGCTATTTTGTTTTAAAATAGCAAACAGGTTTAAACTTATATGCTCTCTGCAATGGAATTGCACTTAGTAGCCCCGATCCTCTTTTTCTTGGGTCCCCTGCCAGCAATCCAGGCTCCTCCTCTTCTTGGTGTGCCACCATAAGAAGTTGCCTTATAGACACAGACAACGTGGTTCGTCCCTCGTCACAAGATTTGACTGACAGCTGCGGGAGCCAATGGCCGAGCCTGTGAGAGTGAACAGAAGAGAGATAGGCACAGTGCTGGATTGAGTGAGGGCTCAGGTAAGTAGGGGGGTAAAGTGGGTGAGGGGGCATACTGCTACCTAAACATTTTTTGCCTTAATACAAGGAATGCATTAAGGTAAAAAATGTTTAGGCTTTAGAACCACTTTAATTAAGTTCCACGCACCCTATCTGTGGGGCTTTATATACTGGGGAAAATAAAGACATACAAACACCTAAATACACAATAGAAAATTACATATAGTAACTAATTTTCCTGCAAAAAGTTTTGTAATTTCCTTACAAAAGTTTTTAGTTTTCAGAAACCCGTCAGACAACAAAGCTTGGTCAAGAACACACCTTCATCCTTCTGATTGGACAATGAAAGAACAACAGCAAGCATACTTCAGTTCCCTTTGTTGTCGAGTTGTAGCAGCATTATCCTTATCAGCACATGTGTATTACAACAGTCTGGCTCAGAGTGTTGATCTTTGCATTTGCTGTACAGGGGATTACAGGAGGCTGTTTTTTTTAAAAAAATAGCCTAAAGTGGAACTAAACCATTTTATCCTTTACAGCTAAGGAAGCTACACATGATTTGCAGTTGCTTAGGTGCTGAACATGTGATCATTTTTGAAACAAGACTTTTGATAATTTGACAGTTCAGTTTAGAGCAGATACAAATGTGACAGTTATTCATGGCAATGCCTTGAATGCAACTGTTCTGGGACATCATTAAATCAATGGGTTTAGTTCTGCTTTAATAACTACTGTTTAATAAATACCTAACCAATGAGATTGAAACTATCAGATCCCAACAGTAATTCTTTAGTGCAGATTTGAAACTAATTGGTAGCTGTGGGGCAATAATAACACTTCCTAGTAATGACACTTTGATATATGGAAGCCCAAAGTCTATGTTCAAGAATCAATGAAGGGAATTTATCAAAACTAGATCAGACAGAATCTGGAGAAGATGTGCACAGTAGCCAATCAGCCCATATATTCAGCTTGTTCAGTTAAGCTTTAAAAATTAAAGATAGAAGCTGATTGGTTACTGTGCACAGCTGCTTCAAATTCTGGCTGCTCCAGTTTTGATAAATTCTCCTAATAAAATCTTTTCAATGAATTCCATGAATGAATTCAATGAATAGAATTCTTAGTTGTAACATCTAGGAAGCGTTGAATCATTTGATGTCTTATACTGTATACAGATGAATTAAATTGCACGGAATACATGACACTGCAAATACTGTTTTGAAATAGCACAGTTGTAATAAAAAATGCGTTCCTTGTGACAGCGTGAGCATGCCATGTTGCCATAACATCCGCATTGTAGCACTTCATAGCTCTGAAGTGCTTGATGAAAATAATAGATCATATGCATAAAGTGTGACACTTTTAGCATCTTGAAGTCTACACTTTGCATAGCTACTGGATATACTATATCTTAGTTTATATGGATACATAGTCACTGCTAAAAAGATGCCTTTTCACTACATTAATCCCTTAAATGCGAATTGTTTTTCCTGCATCACTTACAAGGAGCTATTTTAGGGCTATTGACATTAAAATGTCATTGTGATGCACCAAGCCAGTGTCCTCAGTCTGTGTTATGGACTTCATGTGTCACAGCCTCTGATGAAGAGAGAGGATGCATGTTTTTTTTTTTATTTGCAGAAATCACGTCAGCTTAAAAAAGGCATCAATATTTTTTAATATTGTTCAAAAAACATATTACAAGGCAAGACTTATAATGGGGAAAGGTCTTTGTTGCCTATGGAAAGAATAAGACTTATTTTTTCATTTCTTAGCATGCACTAAAAACAATAGCTGTAATCCAATTACTTGTGACAAGTAATGCAGTACAATCCACTGAAAACTGAAACCTACAATGAAAGAAATATAAAGCTTATATGTGGTGGATTGTCTGGAGTTCAGTTTTAAGCTATGGGTGGAATTTAGATTGTGACTTCTATGGGTTTGTTGCCATTGGTAGATGCCAAGGGGGAGATTTACTAAAACTGGTGCACTCAGAATCTGGTGCAGATTTGCATGGTAGCCAATCAAATCTCTAGCTTCAGCTTGTTCAATTACGCTTTGAAAATAAAACCTGGAAGCTGATTTCTTACTATGCAGAGCTGCACCAGACTTTACACCATGCAATTTTAATAAATAACCTCCCAAGTGAAGTCTGCCTTTACACAAATACGCCTTTACACAAGGTCTGCTTATGTTTACAGCCCCTACCCTCCAAATAAAACAATAAGTGAAGGTTATAAAAACATATGAAAAAATGTACAAAATACTGACCTTACACTCTGGCCTCTGGGCGAGGGAATTCTAGTGAAATCATGGAAAATGTGAGGATCCTGAATATACCAGAAATTTTTTCCTGCTCAGTGCTGCAGAATCTTCTTGTGAGATTTTGAATCCTGGGCATTCCCAGGATCCCTTAGCAAGGCTCAGTCATCTCATCAACAAGCAGTGCCAGGACAATGTGCTTTATCATCCAAGGCAAAAAGTTCTTCCTCCAGCCCCATGAGTTGTAAACTACTTCAACAGCATAGGTTACAGGTCCTGCTCTTTTTGAGCGCCCCAATCTTCTGTCTACTTTTTGGCCTGGCCCTGTCAACAAGCAGCAGTGATGCAGAGTGTAAGGAAAGTCATTTTCACAATTTCCTTGCAATGTTATATTTTGCTATAGCTTTCAGTGATAATTTTTTTTATCCATGGGCAGTTAAAGAGCAGTTTGTGTTTTCACCAAACTTGCCCTCCAGATGATTTACCCCCCCCCCCCTTCCTGACCAGGCCATTTTTTGCAATAAGGCGCTGTGTTACTTTAACTGACAATTGCGCGGTCATGCAATGCTGTATCTAAATTAAATTTATTTCCTTTTCTTCCCACAAATAGAGCTTTCTTTCGGTGGTATCTGATCACCTGTGTGGCTTTTATTTTTTGCAATATAAACAAAAAAATGACAATTTTGAAAAAAAAAAACAATATTTTTGACTTTTTGCTATAAAACATATCCACAAATTTTTTTGAAAAGATCGAATTTCTTCATAAATTTAGGCCAAAATGTATTCTGCTACATGTCTTTGCTAAAAAAAATCCCAACACATGTAAATTAATTGGTTTACGTGAAATTTGTAGCATCTACAAATGGCGGTATTTATACTAGAATTTTTTTTATAGTAGTAATGGCGGCAATCAGCAACTTATGCAGGTCTGCAGTGGGCATTCTGACACTGGGTGGGAACTAACTGCCACTGAAATCCCAATGACAACAATACAGAGATCAGTGCTAATAAAAAGCACTGACACTGTACTAATGACACTGGGCAGGAAGGGGTTAGCATTTTGGGTGATCAAAGGGTTAATAGTGTGCTGTGCTGTGTGTGTTTTACTAGGGAGACATGCTGCTGTGTATTTATCTGCTGTGCAGAGAAATACACAGCAACATGTCCTTGCTGGCAGGAGAGAGACCTGTGTTGTTTATACACAGGTCTCTCTTCTGTCAGTTCTACATGGCAATTGCTCGGTGCCGGCGGAGAATCTCCAGCAGGGACCCGATAATTGGCATGCCTAGCCGCAAATGGCGGCGTGTGTAGGGCAGCGTGCGAGCGTGCCCCCTACCCGGAAATGCAAATCACGTATATATACGTGATTTTGCGCATTTTGCCCTGTAGCAGTAGTTCTAGTACAGGGAGGCGGGCAAGTGGTTAAATAAAGTACATATCACAGAGCATTTAAGTTGTCTTTTGAATTTTTACTCCCACTATTTTCCTTTTAATGAATACAGCATGTCAACCCAAAATTTCATATTCCTGATATGTGCCTGCTGTACAATGTACTTGTATGAAAACGTATCCTGTTCTCTTTGTATTGCTTCCTTTGTGTGAAATCCCTGTTGTTCCTGTCAGTCCCTTTGCTTTCCTATTAAAAACTGACCACACTAGGCATGAGAGCACAGCATAGTCAGTTTTCTAGCTGTGCTCCAATGATCATGCTTGTGCTGACATGCCCCCTCCCCCTTGTACAGCCATTCCCTGGGAAGACTAGCATGCTGCTGCTTCTCTCCCCCAGCTCTCTAAGATCCTTATGCAGCTCAGAACAGAGAGAATGTGATCACTTTTAAAAAAGGGGGGGACAGAGTATGTATAATGTATCTATGCACAAATGTTTTGCCTTTCATTTCAATTTTAAACTGAATGGGCTGTTTTACAAGGTGAAGGTTTACATATACTTTAAGCAAAGTAAAACTTTATTGTTTTTCCTAATGATCACTTCTGTTTCTATGGTGGCTCCTTTATTAACTGACTCTCTATGGAGCCACCTCAAGTTGCACGATCCCCCACTGGGCCTTCTCAGTGAAAAGCAGCTTCCCTGTGGACTCTGAGTGTCAAGAGATGCAGGGCACTTGGGATCTGCCAACCTTCCTGCCCACATGTCTGTGACTGACAGTTTTTCCCATCTGCAAGACCAACAGAAAATCAATGAAAACATCAGGTGCCCGTGCATTAGGAGAATCAATTACAAGTACTCATTCAGTACTCATGCGGGATGTAGTCAAGCATAAGGGCATCAGTGAGTAACTGTGTGTGTGTTCCCCAACTTTAACTTTGTGAGAACTCAGCAAAAGCTTTAAAAAGAGAGGTGAAGATTTTATGAACAAAAAGGTCACTAAATGGTGTGACATTGAGAGATCATTTATAGATAAAGAGTTTAATACTAGTTTAAATGTTTAAATACAATATGACCTGATTGCTGCAAGGCCAGGAAATTTAAACTCATGATCCATATTCTCATGGTGGCCAAAAGGGTACTGGATTTAGCATCCCCTACTATTTCCTTTACAGAGGTAAACAATCTAATAGTGCCAGCAATGTTATATGAAAACTTGCAGCCATCCAAAATGACACTTTCCCTAAATTTAAAAAGGTGTAGATTCTATGAATTGAATCTCATATGCAGGGGAGGACTGACAACTCATGGGGCCCCCAGGCAATAGGAAATCATGGGGCCCCTTTATCCTTGCCCACACTCAAACCACACCCAAAAAAGCCTATGAAAGGTACCAAAGGCATCTCATGGGGCCCCCTACTGACCCCGGGCCCTCGGGCAGAGCCCGAGTGCCTAAATGGTCAGTCCGCCCCTACTCATTTGCCATCCTGGGCAAGAATGGCATATCTGGACCCTGTGCACATATGGTGTGGGTCTCTTTGGGAGCCCCAACAAAATTTCTGTGCATGCGTGAGATCCCTTGAACTGCCTCCTGGGGTGTCTACATCATGCGTCCCAGAGGGCAGTTTGCTGCATCTCACGCATATGCAAAATTCCAAGGAGTCTTTCTCAGTTTGCTAGTAGAGCCCTGAGACATGTCTGTTGGATGCACAGGGGATCCGGCACATGCACAGAAAAGGAATGAGGCTCTTCCAGGTCCCATAAACCTCTGCTGGTTGGAAATGCTTCAGATCTCGATTCAAGAGGGTGGCACTGAAGAAGAGCAGTGTAGGGAAACTTTGCCTGCAAGCAGAACAAGTCAGACTCCTTAGGCTAGTAAATATATATTTTTTTACAGGGACAAATGTAAGGAATATAAATTTTCATTTTTGATCAGTAGGGTGGAGTTCCTCATTAAGGCCCTGCTCACACTTGTGTGATGCAGGAAAACATTTAAAGATTGCACGTGTTTTCATAGTAAATCTTTTTTGCAAGCAAGCTGCGTTTGCCAATAATTGTTAAAGTGGAACTTCACCTTAAAGGGGAAGTACCGCTTAAAGTCCTCCTCCCCCCTTCTCTACCACATTTGGCGTATCATTTTTTTTGAGGGGAGAGCAGGTACCTAGTTTTTAGTTATTTGGCCTACAACCCCTTTACCTGCAGGCTTCTGGGACAAGTCACAGGTCCCAGAAGGCTGCCGGACCATTCACAAAGTGCAATGCGGCTGGCACATGTGCAGTGGGAAGCCAGCTGTGAAGCTGCAAGGAATCACATCCAGCTTCCCACACTAAAGATGCCAGCGCCAGGTACCAGAAGACTGGTGAAGAATCGGCCTGGGTGAGGACAGCACTGGATTCTTGAACAGGTGAGTGACCTTTTATTAAAAGTCAGAAGCTACAGGATTTGTAGCTGGTGCCTTTTTTCCTAGGGCAAAGAACTGCTCTAGTAGAACCCCAACACACCTTGTGTAAGAAACTGCGTGACAAAATGCATGGTATCAAAGCAGCGTATACTTTGGTGTGGCTCAATTTAAAAACAAGGGTCATGCACTTCTTTGGTGCAATTTAAATGTCCATTTCAATGTACTATGTGAAACTAGGCTAAGAGTGACATTCCCTCAAAGGGAATGTCCTTAACTGTAGACAAACAAATTGACTAAGGCACTTTTACTCCATGCATGCCAAGGGGATGGCTGGTCCTCCTCCGATGCCCTGCTATCTAGACCTTTCCCTCTTTTTTTCCTAATCTCCTCCCCCCACCCTTTTTAATTTTTTATCTTTTTTTCTTAGCTTTTTTCTCAAGCTAGAGTTGTCTCTGCTTTGATAACTCCAACCTGTGCAGTTTCCTGCATTAAGGGCTGGTTCACAGCAGATGCAGTCCAGTACACTTTTCTGTTCCAATATGTATTTCAAAAGTACATAAAAAGCTACATTGTGCCCACGCAGGGGTGACATCAAGCATTCACATAATAAAATTTGCACATGTACACATAAAGGATAGTATACAGCAAAGCCCAGCAAAAGTGAAGGGGCATGCTAAAAGTCCACAGGTTAGGGGGCGCAAATTACTTGCCTTGCTCCGGGCACTGACAATCCACACTACGCCACTGGACAATGCTATGATTTCCCCCTGGGGACAACAGTCCCCTCTAATAAACTTCATACCAGAAAAAAAAGAGGATTGAATAAACAATGGGAGAAGAAAAAGAGAAGGGGGGAGGGGAACCAGGGGGTGGGAGAGTACCACGGACCAGTCTAGTGCATTTTTATTCTGCATCAGGAACCATAGACAGGTAGACAGATGTTTCACATAGATTTCAAAGGCCCTAGTTCATACCAGTGCAGTCAACAAAAATAGTACATGCTACATTCTCTCTGTATAGAACATGGCAAAATATAAAAAAATGCATTGGAAAACGTGTCCTGAATGGAGATGAAGGAAAAAAAGGGAAAAAGCGCACCAGAACACATCAAAAACACGCATCCAGAAGGCAGAATTTGTAGTGTGTACTGGCTCTAATCAGGAGTAGAAAGTACACTTCGCAAGAAAAATTTATCACTATCCATTTTGATGATTTGTTTCCTCTGACTTTCCACTGGACACATTGGATGTTATACGGCCAATTATGACATACAAGCAGATGTTTGACAGACTTGATCTGGTCACGGATCTACATGCTCCTATCTTGCCTTTTTCCTTTAAAAATTAATAAAATCTTTTAACAAAAATATAATATCACACATTAAAGTGCAGGACCCTGCATTCACTATATCCGGTCTCTCACAATACATACGGTACAACTTGAAAATGCAATTATTTTAGTAAATATAAACTGCTAAATACCTTTTCTCATCAGCAGTATACAGCAGTCTTGTGACTTCTATCAGTGTCCGGCTGAGCACTGGTTAGTCTTGTAGGAGTTTTCATTCTCCTTTGACTGTCCTATAAGGCTGTATGATCCCTGACCCTCTGTCTGGACAATGCTGATTGGCCCTGTGCTGATCACATTCACCCTCCCAAAGAAAAAAAAACCTCTCTAGCAAACACACCAAACTGAGCATGTGCAGAGTGACTCCTAGTGCTCTGTACTATCAGCAGATGGATTGGGGACTGTGGAACAAAGGGAGGATCAGAGAAGACAGGATCAAACAGCCTTTTTACATAATGTGGAGGATTAACCCCTTAGGTTCCACAGTGAGTATAACAAGTATGATTTACTGCATATACAGACTGATTTTTACTGCTGTGGGTTTAGTAACACTTACTTAGACTCAGTTCACAACTGTGCGGGTGCTGCTGCTATGGAACCCACACAAATACCAGCACCCGCAACCACCACACAATAATTGTCAACTATCACCGGCGATCACCGACGTGGAGGAAGATTGTTTTGTTTACAAACAATCTTCCTCCCTGTCAGCTCAAGCACACTGCTCGAGATGGCTGTGCATAGTACAGCCATCACGAGCAGTGTGCTTACAGTGAAGAACACCCCCCCAGTAAAACACTCCCAGCACACAGTTAACCCTTTGATAGCCCCTCACATTAACCCCTTCCTGCCCAGTGGCATTAGTACAGTGTCAGTGCTTTTTTTTTTAGCTTTTAGCACTGATCACTGTATTGGTGTCACTGGGGTGTCAGTGACACCAAGTTAGTTCCCCCCCCAGTGTTACAATGCCCGCTGCAATCCCGCTAAAAGTCGCTGATCGCCGCCATTACTAGTAAAAAAAAATCCCATTATCTATACCGCCATTTTTAAACGCTATAACTTTCACGTAAACCAATTCATTTACACGTATTGGGATTTTTTTTTAGCAAAGACATGTAGCAGAATACATTTTTGCCTAAATTTATGATGAAATTAGATTTTTTTACTGGACATGTTTAATAGCAAAAAGTCCAAAATATTGTTTTTTTCTCAACATTGCCAGCCCCCAGTTTAGGGGATCAGGAGAGCACAATATTGGGATCAGGAGAGCACAGTACAGGTTTCGGGATGCTGCCCGGGACACGGTCATCTTGGGACAGCTTAGTATAAGTGCCTGTTCACATATATTTGGATTGGAATGAGATGTGAACCACATCCAATCCACATAACATGTGAAATAACATTGCTTCCTATGGTGCCTGTTCACATACAGTATGTCCAGTGCACTGGCAGTGCAGATTCAGTGCGGTTTGAAAAAGCGTCATTTCCAATTTCTGAGCAGTGTGGTCATGTTCAGGTGTGGATTACAGGCTATTGACTTCTATGGGAACTGTTTCTAAACCGCATATATGTGAACAGGATAAGATCCTGAACTGATTCCGTCCTGAACCTGATATAAACCTGGCATGAACCACTGAACAACTACTGTGTCAATTAGCTGTGAAACCTGAACTTCTATACGTACCGGACAAGTGCGAATCAACACTTAACGGCCATTTCACAAAACATGAGTTTCAGTGTGCTTTTTATCTGCATCCAAAATGCACAGAAAGTAGGTTTCATACGAAAATCAGACCGAAGAATAATCAGCTGATTTTCACTCTGTTAGTGGGGCAATGGCACCGGACGATTTTTGTGGTTCCTACCCATTTCGTTTATCGGGCATGCTGGAAAATTTGTGAAAAACGACTGATTTTCTAAATCATTGGTGGCAACATTGTACTACAGAACGACGTTTCGATTTTCGGACGAAAAATTGTTCGGAATTCGAACCATGTATGGCCTGCATAAGTCTAGGCTCACACCTAAGCGTTTTTCAATGCATTTTGCAGAAACGCACTACAGTCCATTTAACATGGTTTCCTATGGGAGACGTTCACATCTTCGTGTTTTCATCTGGTGCGTTTTTTTGAAAGGGTCAGGGACTTTTTGAAACGAAAAATGCTGCGTTTTGTTTCAATAGACCTTAATGGAGATGCTGCAGAAATGCATGTAGTGCTTTTTTGATGCGTTTTAATCTGCCCAGCAACAAGTTGAAAAAAAAACAAAAAATGCATGTGCAAAAACGCAAAATACACCATAAAAAGCACTGCAGAAAAAGATCAAATGCAAACTGCCTAGGTGTGAACCTAGCCTAAGGCTTGGTTCATATCTAAGCAGGTGGTGTTGCTGCTGGACCAGCACAAAAACCTGCAGCCGCACCACCCACAGAGAGGAATACAGGATCCACACTGGAAATTGCAAACGTACTGGAACCTCAGTTCCCGTGCGGACTGCGATTTCCCAAGTATTGCAGAGACTTCTTCCCTGTGTGTCCTGAGGCATAGGTGTCCATTCAAATGAATGGGCTCTCGTGCCTGCGCAAATCATGGCCCACATGACCACACAGATGTAAAGCAGGGGTTAGGGCTTGTCATGTTTCACATGACAGTCATATTCCTTTAAGTGTTCTCTGTATTTTGTTTCTGCTCCTCCCTTTCCTTTGGTTTAGTTAATGCTGTATAGATAGCCCACCCTTTTTTCCAGTAATGCATTGCAGCCTCTAGCCTCATGTCATGAAGCAGATCACATTATGATCTCTTGACCTAACAGATGATCTCTTTAAATGATCTCTTTACAACAGTTCATTGTTGTAAAATTCTCTCAGTTTATGGAATAAACTTCACAAGATCTACAAGATATCATCTGATTGAATCACTGACTGTTTTATCCAACTAAGATTGGAGTTATCTCTATCTCATCACAACTGTAACTTACAGGGGCGGACAGACAACTCATGGGGCCCCCGGGCAATAGGGGATCATGGGGACCCTGTATCCTTGCCCAAACTCAAAAAAGCCTATGAAAAAGGTACCAGGGGCATCTCAAGGGGCCCCCTACTGACCCCAGGCCCTCGGGCAGTGCCCAAGTTTCCAAATGGTCAGTCCGCCCCTAGTAAGTTACAGAGATCACACTTTCAATGCTTAGATTGGAGAGACAGAACAGGGCTGGTTCACACTATAGAAACAAAGTCCAGATGCGTTTCTGCATTTGCATTTTTGACAGTCCAGTGCGTTTTTTGACAGGTTTGTTTTTTTTAATGCATTGCAGTTTATTTTTCCTATTTAACCCCTTCACGGCTAAGGGTAAAACAAATCTAAATGCCTAAGCACAATTCTGCAACGTTGACGTGTTAGTAAAACCGTACATATCGTCACAACTACTTTGTACATCCAGGTGAATTATACCTTGTTTTTTTCAGGACAAATTGGGCTTTCATTTGGTGGTAAATGGTCATGGATAGCTCCTAATTTTTTTTATTATTATTAAAGGAAAACTGGGCCAAAATAGTAAAAAAAAAATCATTTTTTTAATTTAACTGTGTGTTTCTTGTTACGACCATAACCTACCACCAAAGAACAACCCCAAATACATTCTCCAGTTCTTGACGATCGCAGCGATACCATATATGTGTATGTTATTTGTTGTTTGTACCCGTAGTACAGTCCAGAAACAACAGTGCGCATTTTGTTTTTGTCTTTTTTTTTTTATTTTTTTTTACATAAAACACACTGTCACTGACATTGACATTAACACTAACTGACACTGATACCAATTTTTTTTTAATCCTGACCTTTGACCCTGACCTTTGCCCTTGACCCTGACCTTTGACCCTGACCTTGGCCCAAACACTAACCCTGGTACTGAACTAGATCAAACCTTGATCTAGGTATTTTTCTTTATTTTTTCTTTTCTTTTTTAATATTTATTTATCTTTTTTTTTACAAACTTTTTTTTAATCTATGTCAGGAGTTCGAGAGATACAATGTATCTCTCTTCTCCATTCATAGAGAGAGAGAAAACAAGGGGGCCGGGCTGCACAGTGATTGATCACTGTGATAGCCAATCAGAGGCTATCACAGCGATCACGTGACCCGGAATCGGGAGTCCCGGGTCCCGATCGTTAGAACGGGACCTGGGGCTCTCAGTGACACCGCGGTCTTGGTGCTGGGAGTGCGCCGAGCGGCGGGCTCCCAGCACAAAGACAGGTACACAAATATGCGGCCCCACGGAAAAAAGCCCAGGTCCGTGAGGCCGCATATTTGTGTTACGTCGGCGTCAAGGGGTTAAATAGGGAAATGTGCATTCCAGTGTGTTTTTGGTGCGTTCCAGTGCAATTTTGATGCATTTCGGTGTTTTTTATACATTCCAATTAATTTTCACCCTTTTCCTTCAATTCAAATAGATACGTGCGTTCCAGTGCATTTTTGATGTGTTCTGGATGCGTTTTACCACGTTCCAGTACAGTTCTGTGCAGGAAAAATGCAGCCTTTACGACTTTTTTTTTCTGCAACCGGAACGCACTGGACTGCAAGCGTTGATGTGAACGATGATATTGACAACCATGTAACCTACTTTCTGTGAGTTTTGGATGCAGAAAAAAAGCAACTGAAACCCACGTAGTGTGAAGTGGCCCTTACAAATGACTAAAATGCTACCAACATAAACATGAACTATACCCACATTACAGCCAAGCAACTGTTGTCATGGCAATCTTCCTGTGAAAAAAATAAAAAAAAGTTGAAGCTGTACATCATTGTGAGTTACAAACAAGCTGGGTGACCCCGACACCCGAGCCTCCCTGAACAGCCGCATCGGAAGGCGCGCTCCTCTCCTCGTCCAGTCAGGAAACCGTGATCTCTATAGGATCCCGCGGAGCTGCAGCGGACGGCGCTCTGGCCACGCCCCTCTGCTCGCCTCGTGCTCAGGGGAGGGGGACTCAGGGTAGATGGCGCGAGGACGCTGAGTGGCAGGGAAAGCGGTCAGTGTGAGGCAGCAGGTGAGGCCACCGTGTGTGTCATTCTACCGCTCCAGGTAAGCACTGAATGGGGAGCAGGGGAGGGCTCAGCTAGAAGCAATGCAGGGGGGATTTCCTGGTCACAGAGCTCCTGTAGTAGGTGTCAAGCGCGGAGTGCTGCAATGCATACGAGTCGTTGCTTGCCATAGCGTCCCCCTATAGGCGCTGAGCGCCAGTGTTTGTATTGGACATGTGCAGTGCTGGCGGATGGTGCTGAGCTCGGATGGAGCCCTCTGCAGATGGCATTGTTCCATTAACCCCGCTGCTGCCGGAGACGTGTGGAGCTGTCCGCCGCTCATGTGGTGCTGATCCCTGTGCCCACACCTGTTGGCGGCTTCGCTTGACATATCTGATGTCATGCATGGTGACCCTGATGTGTCACAGGAGAAAATGGCCATTGTTCCTTCTAAAGCCCAATATTATTGATCTAATAATGTGTAGTAATAATATACTCAGCCTGTTCTAGGAGATGAATAACAGCTTTTGGTTTAACGTTGCATTTGTGGTACAGGGTAAAGAAGAATTTTACTGCCCCCCCCTTACCTTTCCCCCCAAAAAAACTCACATGGCTGGCTATCCAGCAGTGTTCTTATGGATCTACCACGCTACAGCAGACTGTGTCCCGTAGGGAGCCTGGTGATTTTTTTATTTGTTTTGTTTTTGTTTTTTTCCTTCTCCCGGGTTGTTACAGCCAGCCTCCTGACTATGGGCGTGCGTTACATGTAGTCATCATCAGGGGGTCAGCTGCAAGTATCAGGAAGAGAACCCCCATCCCAATGATGTGCCACATCCTTAGTAGCATAACCTGCAGCCACCTGGGATGGTTGTCCCAACAGAAACCTCATTAGTGCCTAGGCAAGAGTGGGAGCAATTATTCAAAAAATGTCTCTCAAGACATTATTTGGGATGGGGCTAGAATTTTTTTTCTGGGTTGTTACAGGCAGCCTCCTGATGATGGGCATGCACCATAGAGCATCATCAGGGGGCCTGGCGGGTTTTTTTTCTGGGTTGTTACAGGCAGCCTCCTGATCATGGGCATGCACCATAGGGCATCATCGGGGGTCTGGCATTTTTTTTTCTAGATTGTTACAGGCAGCCTCCTAATAATGAGCATGCACCATAGAGCATCATCAGGGGGCCTGGCGGGTTATTTTTCTGGGTTGTTAGACAGCCTCTTGATAATAGGCATGCGCCATAGGGCATCATCAGGGGGTCTGGCCTTTTTTATTTCTGGATTGTTGCAGACAGCCTCCTGATAATGGGCATACACCATAGGGCATCATCAGGGGGGCCTGGCATTTTTTTTCTGGATTGTTACAGACCGCCTCCTGATAATGGGCATGCACCATAGAGCATCATCAGGGGGCCTGGTGGGTTATTTTTCTGGATTGTTACAGACAGCCTCCAGATAATGGGCATGCACCATAGAGCGTCATATGGGCCTGGCGGGTTATTTTTCTGGGTTGTTAGACAGCCTCCTGATAATAGGCATGCACCATAGGGCATCATAAGGGGGGTCTGGCATTTTTTTTTTTGGACTGTTACAGACAGCCTCCTGATAATGGGCATGCACCATAGGGCATCATCAGGCGGCCTGGTGGGTTATTTTTCTGGGTTGTTAGACAGCCTCCTGATAATAGGCATACACCATAGGGCATCATCAGGGAGTGTGGCATTTTTTTTCTAGATTGTTAGTGCTAGCCTCCTGCTAATGGGCAAGCTCCAGAGGGCATCATCAGGGGGTCTGGCATTTTTTTCTGGATTGTTACAGCCTCCTGATAATGGGCATGCACCAGAGGGTATCATCAGGGGGTCTGGCATTTGTTTTCTTGGTTGTTACAGCCAGCCTCCTGATAATGGGCATCATCAGGGTGTCTGGTGGGTTTTTTTCTGGGTTGTTACAGCCAGCCTCCTGACAATGGGCATGCGCTGCAGATAATCATCAGGGGGACAGATGCAAGTACCAGCCCCCTTCCCTGATGATGGGCCATATGTGCAGAAACACAACCTGCAGCCACCTGGGAAGCATGATATGGGCAACCCATTTTATATATATATATATATATATATATATATATATATATAGATATATTATGGTAGCTGATAGTCCAACATGGCTGGGGCAATACAAACCTTAAATAGATTGTGCTTGTTTGGCTGCTTGGGTACTTTAGGAACTGAGCTTTGAATGGTGATGAAAAGTAATGTTTTTTTCCAGTTGGGTAATGTTCCTAAAAACAACAAAAGGCAATAAATAGTTAATGGTACCTAAGAGACTAGGCTTCATCTTTTATTTTGTGGAATAGTGAAAACCAACTGGTTGCTATGGGGAACAGCACAGGTTCTGCTACAATCTTCTTTGTTTCCCTTTTCATAAGGTAATTTTAAATGTTCTATGCTACATATCCTCTGATCACATGCATTATGCAAGAAAACCTGTTTAATGATCATTCATGTTAATGATCTTTAATGTACATTGTTATGCAGCCGCTACATGTTGCAGAACATCTCCGATCTGAGAGAAGCCGGCAGTGCAGAAATGTTTCTCATTTTGCAGCTGCATGTGTTTCTGAACGTAGTTATGATATTACATACACCCATCCCCACAGCTGTCAGATCTGTCACACTTGTATGCACTTTTCCATGTGTTTGTACGTACTCAAAATGTCAAGATGTGGGAGTATAAAGACCTTTTGTTTCTGCAGTCAAACTTCAACTTCCATATTGCCCAGTGTGGTATCAGACCACAGCTATATAAAATGCACAAGCTGCAGTGCAATGACTTGCGAATACAGTATTCTCATGCAATACGAAATTTGGGTTTTGCAACAGCAGGGACCTGGTAGCTATTGCCAGTCCATTGTCTGAATGCACTAGATGACATACCTGATTGCACATTTATTAGTGTTAGAATAATTATGTAAACATTCCAATTTGCACCATCTTATAAACTGGACAATGTGAAAAAATGGTAATAAAATGTTCTTGTACAGCAGTTAAATTGCTTTCCTTGTAAATGAATGTAATCAGGTGGCTTGGCAACTGTATTTGATTAGCAACTGTTTTTATTAAACTGTAGAGTAATATGATTTATTTCTTGTTATTGGAACACTCATTGTAGCTAATTTCTGTTAAGTATGGGTCGTGTGGAATTTTTTTGTGGTTTTCTTTTTTCTTTTTTTTTTTACTCTATCCCCTGCTTTTATTGGATGAAAGTTCTTTGTGCAAGCTGGTAAAAGTCAATGTTTTACACGTTCGTTGCTCTAGAGGTGCTGACTCACCAGCTTCTTTAGGTAAAATGCTCCCGAGTAATAATTTGGGTGATATCTATTGCTAAGCCAATTAATCCTCATGTAGAGAAAAGCAGGTTGTCCTTCAGGGTTTGGGTACGATCTAAAAACATTGACATGTGGATGCAGGCTGGCAGAAACTGGTTGAAGCTGTAAGTATCTGCAGACTGCAGAGATTAAAGGATGCAAGTGAACTGGCATAGACAAGTCTTTTACCTACTTCTGGCTTTAACAGGGAAGCAGACTTTGGTGAGCTCTACATGTTAACTATCAAAGTAAATTGTTCCCTATATAATATAACTAACAACCTTTTTTGCATTTGAAATTTACTTAAACAAGAGTTAAATCTCCCCTGGTAAGTAGTACTGTAGATCATACCATGTTGAACTGAGTTCAATGAATAATTCATTTTAACCCTGTGTTTAAAGCGTAGACCTGTGCAGGGCCTATTGTTTAACTGCTGCATCAGTCTATATAGGATAGATACCATCTATTAAAGGCATATATATTGATCTTGCGAAAGATTACTTAATTTATTGTAGATTCGAAGGTCACCAAGAGGTTAACTTGTAACAGGCAAAATGTGAATATATTTTACTTTGATTAATAACTGATAATGTCCGCTTTGACCTTGGCTCTTTCACCTTTGTTGAAAGCTTGTCTGTAAAACAGAGTGTACTGTACAGGAGTCCCGTAATATATTCCAAGAACATAGATTATGATAATATATATTTTTCATATTGGGAATAATTTTTTATAACCCTATGTAGAAGTTATCTAGCATTCAGTTTCAGCATTATGTATAAGTGCAGTATGATGACTAACACTGCGTTGTACTGTATGACATCCTATACTACATGGGATCTGCCATTCCGATTTATCCCTATACCACATGGGATCTGTCATTCCGATTTATTCCTATACCACATGGGATCTGCCATTCCTTTTTATCCCTATACCACATGGGATCTGCCGTTCCGATTTATCCCTATACCACATGGGATCTGCCATTCCGATTTATCCCTATACCACATGAGATCTGACATTCCGATTTATCCCTATACCACATGGGATCTGTCATTCCGATTTATCCCTATACCACATGGGATCTGCCATTCCTTTTTATCCCTATACCACATGGGATCTGCCATTCCGATTTATCCCTATACCACATGGGATCTGCCATTCCGATTTATCCCTATACCACATGAGATCTGACATTCCGATTTATCCCTATACCACATGGGATCTGCCATTCCGATTTATCCCTATACCACATGGGATCTGCCATTCCGATTTATCTCTATATTAAAAGTAGTTTGCTACTTGCTTGCGTATATGAATTGTAGCAGACTTTAACAGCAATAAAACAGTGTCTCAAGATATGGATATATGGGGTATGACATAAGCAAAAAAATCAAATTGGAAGGTCTCCAGGAACTAGATGTTCAGTAGATATAAAACAATATTTATCATTTACCTTTTACTGTCTGGTCTAAACCCCCCAAAAAAGAGCAGACTTCACTATGCATAGTATACTGCATGAACTTTGTAAAAGTGTTTGTGAAAGCTAAATGGTTTTTACCTTCATGCATTCTATGCAGCCCCCCTAATACTTACCTGAGCCCCATCCTGATCCAGCGATGTGCATAAGAACTGGGGACTCGCCCTCATTGGCTAAGACAGTAATGGAAGCCATTGGCTTCCACTGCTGTCAATCACAGCTAGTGGAAGGGGGCAGCTGCAGCTCTGTGTGTGAATGGACATGCAGAGCAGCGGCTACGGAGCAAGCCTGCTTGGGTGCCCCCATAGCACGCTGCTTGCTCTGGGGTCACTTGGTAGGAGGTCAGGGCCAGGAGTAGAGGACCTCAGAAGAGGAGTATTGGGGCTGCTTTGTGCAAAACCACTTCACTTAACCCTGCTACCAAGATAAATTATAACACTGAAAGTTTAAGGCACTTGTAAAAATTGCTATCAAGTAAGGATGCTTTAAAAATAATGCACTGAGCATTATTTATCAATTAACCTACAAAGTACATAGACAAAATAAAACCGATTTAATGATTGGTATGCACTCTTCGCCTTCAAAACAGCAACATTTCTCCTAGGAACACTTGCACACAGGAACTCGGCTGGTAGGTTGTTACGAACAACTAGGAGAACTTATCGCATATCTGTGAGTTTAGGCTGTCTCAGTTGCTTCTGTCTCTTCACATAATCCCAGACAGAATCAATATTGAAATCCGGGTTCTGTGGAGGCCAATATAATCTCTTTATGGACTCGTTATTTCTTCATTTCACTAAAGATCGTTCTTTATTACTTTGGCTGTATCTTTGGGGCCATTGTAATGCTGCAGAATCCGTTTGGGACTGATCAGATGCCTCCCCGATTGGACAACATGACGGATAACTATCCGCCTGTAGTTTTCAACTTTGAGGAAGCCACAAATTCTGATAAAATCCCCAACTCCATGTGCAGGAAAGCCACACCAAACCTGCAAGGAAACTTCACCATGCATCACTAATGCCCAAACACCTATGCTTGTACTGCATTCAAGGCTTTCTGCAAACTAACTGCCTCCTGTTACACCCAGAACTGTGAGCACTTGCTGCCATTTTCTTGCACACTATTTATTGTGTTTTCATGCATAGGCAAAGCTTGCCTTAGTTTCTTTCCGAGGTATAGCTTTCTATGAGGACCTATTTCTGAACAGACTTCTCCAGACTCCATGGCTGTTCCAGGATCCCACTGGATTTTTCCAGGTCTGTGCTGTTGATGCTACTGGACTTCTTCTGCATTGCAAATAGAAGTCAGCATGATGCGCTTCATCTACTTCACTAAGGCTGGCCATACATTATACAAATTTTCTTAAGAATTTTGCTTTAGAATTACCAAAAAACATATAATATAAGGTCAAACCTAAACAACACTTTCAATTGTATCCAATTAGGCAGGCCCTTGCACTACATACTTGAAGGTAAATCTAAAGGAAATTGGACAGAAAATTGTACAGTGTATGGCCAGCCTTGGTTTTCTTGGTTAACCATTACATTTTCAGTCCCCAACGTTGTTTGTTTCTTTGTCCTGCTGCAGAAGAGCTTTGACAGCACACTTGAAAATGACCTTGAAATTTCTGCCTGTGAGGGAGCTTGTTATTGCCTTAAGACAAACCCTATATCTTGCTGTGCTTAAACACTTGCCTTCCAGAGGATTTACTTCCTGACCAGGCCATTTTTTGCATTACGACGCTGCATTACTGTAACTGACAATTTGTGTGGTCATGCAATTCTTCACTCAAATGAAATTTACGTCCTTTTTTTCCTCATGAATAGCTTTCTTTTGGTGGTATTTAATCGCCTGTGCGTTTTTTTTTTTTCTTGGCACTATAAAAATAATAAAAGACCAACAATTTTCAGAAAAAACTATGTTTTTAACTTTTTGCTATTAAACATGTCCAGTAAAAAAAAATCAATTTCGTCATAAATTCAGGCCAAAATGTATTCCTTTACATGTCTTTGCTAAAAGAAAAAAAAATCCCAATACGTGTAAATTAATTGGTTTATGTGAAAGTTATAGCATTTCTAAATGGCAGTATATATACTTGGATTTTTTTTTTCTTTTACTAGTAACGGGGGTAATCAGCGACTTATTGCGTAATGCGGCGGGCATTCTGACACTGGGGGGAACTGACTTGATGTCACTGCAATACAGTGATCAGTGCTAGTAAAAAGCACTGACACTGTAATAACCAGTTGCCGACTGCAGATGGCCGAATGACGGCTAAACTGCGGCCGGCCAGTTCTGGGAGGGCGTCATATGATGTCCTCCCAGAACGCGCTCTCCTGTGCGCCCCCGGCGATCTCCGTGATTGCTGTGTCCTACAGACACAGCTGATCACGTGATGTATAAAAGGCCAATCACAGCGGCTTTTTACCATGTGATCAGCCATGTCCGGTTCTCGGCTGCACTTTCCTCATGCTGTCAGAACGTGGGGAAAGTACTGCCGAGAACCGGCAGTTGTCAGAGCAGGGATCGGCAGCCCAGCAGTGCCGCCCACCTGTGCCCAGCAGTGCCACCCACCTGTGTCACCCACCTTTGCCCATCAGTGCCACCCACCTGTGCTGCCAGTCAGTGCCCAGCAGTTGCGCCAGTCAGTACCCAGCAGTGCCGCCTATCAGTGTTGACTATCAGTACCCACCATTAGTGCTGCCTATCAGTGCCCATCAGTGCTGCCTATCAGTGCAGCCTCATCAACGCACATCAGTGAAGGAGAAAAATTACCTGTTTGCAAAATTTTATAATAGAAACAAAGAAACCTTTTTTTTTTTTGGTTCCATACCTCTGAAGATGTGCGTGCGCACGTAACGCGTAAGGAGGAGCCTGGACGTCGAGACGCTACGCCGCCGGAGCCACGTGGAGGCCCGGCGGCCACTATTCGAAGTGCCAGGGTTAGTTGTCTTGCTGACACATCTGTATGATACCTGCCTGCTTTGAATTGGATATCACTATTTTGAATAAAGCTGCCTTTTATGACCTACTTCACTATGGGTGTCCTTCCCTAAAACTCCCTTGAGGAGCTTTTGCTTGCAGAACCTGGATCTTGGAATTCTACTTCTAATCGAGAGAAGGGAGATCTGTTGCTGCATTTACGGAGGAGGGACCCACCATTCCTGTAACCGGACCAGCTTCACTTCCCTCTGGATTGATGACCCATGAGCTTTAAATGCACACTGCGTTTATGTGTCTTACTTCTGGTGAGTGCGTTTTCCAGCCATTTCCACACGGATCACCAATTCTGAATTCACATCTGACACTGGATACGTTCATATGAACAAGACTTTTAGTGGACAATTTTTTGTCATATTGTCACTATTTCAGCGCTGCACTATTTTATGTTATTGTTTACTTACAGTTCTCTCCCTCCATCGATAATGCTCCATGATCACCAGGTGCCGGTGAGTAATCACAGGCCGGGACCCGGTGATTGACAGGCGAGGCCCGGAGATGCAAAATCACGTGTGTGTGTGTGTGTATACATAGGTATATGTGTGTGTATATAATATATGTGTGTGTGTATGTGTGTGTATATATGTATGTGTGTGTGTCTATATAAGTGTGTGCACCCCTGCTGCCCTGTAGCAGTATATCTGCTATAGGGTGGCGGGAAAGCAGTTCATCTTGCCCTTAAAAGCATCAGATCAAACTAAGGTTGTTTTGATCCAATGCTGTCCCAAGCCAGCAATGGCTTGTTTACATCCTGGCGAAACTAGAAGTGATTAAATACTCCTCACTTCCGGTTTCTTAGATCAGTCTTTTTCAACCAGGGTGCCCAGGCAGGCTCCCTTGGGTGCCTTGGCAAAATGCCTAAAAATTGCCCCAAATTACCCAAAAATTGTAGTCAAGCCATCAATTGGATCAAGCCTACCTTTTTTGTTACACAAACCACAGGCTTTTATTGTGCAGCATTACAACCTTGGGCACTGTGAGGGCTAGCCGCTGGCATCGTAGCAACTGAGGATGTGATTGGAGAATAAAAAGGATGTCAGGCGCCTGCATCCTTGTCTGCCCCTTTCCATCAGCACTGGGGTCACATTAGCTGAGTGAGCGAGGAGAGGAATGCTGGAATGCAGTAGCAGTGTGCAAAGGTGAGAATAAATCACCTCCTAATGTTGAGTGTCCTAGGCACGTGGAAGCTGCTGCGTTATGCAAACCTATTCGTTGTTATTTACATTTTATAATGGGATGCCTCGAGTGTGTGCAGAAATTTAAAGGGTGCCTTTACTGAAAAAGGTTGAGAAACACTGTCTTAGACCAGTGTTAGAAGTTACCACTTCAACCCCACAATGTACCGGTATGTTGCAAGCAGATATACTGACAGAGCTGCAGGAGACCTGCATTGCACCAGCAATCTGCTAATCACTGGTGCAGTGCTTTACAGGCACCTGCAGATAAAAATAATAAATGCACATTTTTATACCTGCAAAAAAAGTGCATTTATTGTTTTTGTGCAAAAGGTGAACTTATCCTTTTTAAGTTTTTTTTACTGGATAAAAAAAATTTTAAAACCAAAAAAAAGCAAAATCGAGGGTGTGATCTTAAAACCACCTGAAAGAAGATCTCTATAAACATTGTAGCAGCATATTCTGTGCATTAGAAAGGATACCTGGTAAAGGTAAGAACTGCAGTGAATCTATTTTTTTTTTAAACACATTCACTACACTGGAGTTCAAATACTGCAAAAAAATGAAAAGATGGAAAACAGAAATTGAATCCTTGGTTGAACCATCTAGAGTGGGTTTTATTGTTGAATTATGATAGAACAGATTCTATACTGAGTATGTTAGTTTGGGAAGTTGCGAGCAACAGTGACTATAATATGGTAACATTTGAGCTGATATTCAATAAAATGTTGGGTAAATGCAGGAGTGCGCAATTTGTATCGCCTGACGCCCGGGACATGTAGTTCCAGGCGCCGGTCAGGTAGTTTTTGTTGAGATTTGGCCCCGGGCAAGCAGCAGGGCTTGTCAGTTAGAAGCATTCAGGCGGCCTTATTGCTTCCACACATGCAGCACCCTGACCCAGAAAGCGATGTGTATGACGTTACTTCCAGGTCCCCAATGACAATGTCCTTGGTCATCGAGGCGGGGAAAGAATCAGAGGAACACTCATTAAAGAGAACCTGTCACCAAATCATCATATATATGATTTAAAAAAAAAAAAAAAAGTTAGTGTTACTAAACCCACAACAGTAAAATCAGTCTGTAAATGCAGTAAAGCATGCTTGTTATACTCACTGTGGATCCTAAGGGGTTTTTCATCTGCATTGTGTAAAAATGCTGTTTGATACTAATCCTCCCCTTCTTCCAGTGTCCCCCTCTTATCTCCTGATAAGACATATCTTATGGAGTCACTCTGCACTTGCTCGGTTTGATGTTTATTGCTAGAGAGGTTTTTTTTTTTTCTTCGGAGAGTGCATGTGATCAGCACAGGGCCAATCAGCACTGTCCAGACAGAGGTCAGGGGTCCTGCATCGTCCGACAGCAGAATGAAAACTCCTCCTACAAGCTTTAACCAGTGCTTTGCTGGGCACTAAGTCACAAGACTGCTCTAATTGCTGATGAGAAAAGGTATTTAGCAGTTTATATTTACCAAACTAATTGCACTTCCATGTTCTGTGTATTGTGGGAGACCAGATATAATGAATGCAGGGTCCTAGGTTTCTTAAAAATTTTTCTTTATTGTACAATAAAAAAGTTACACCCAGGCATGTCAGTAAGCATGTGGAAATCTTTGCTTGAAATGTTGGGCTGTGGAGCAGGCTTGTAAAAAGCATTTTCTGCACATGCCTTTTGAGGTGGAGCATCTTTTCAGACCTGCCTTGGACTCTCATCAAGAATGTTACTGGGGGAAAGAGTACTCCTGCATGAAGCCTCCAAGCTGGGAAGAATCACCCTGTTTTTGAGGCAAAGAGGAGTTCCTAGGATTACTCCTAGGCTTCAATCTCTGTGGCCAAATCCAAACCAGAAACCCAGTTTCACCACAAACCCTGGGTCCCTAAATCCCATAATCTTGCAGACAAGTACTCTTTGGAATGAATGGGCACTTCCATCTGTTAACCCCCATGGACATTTGGACAAACAGCATCTCAGATGCCTGGGTATGGGAGGTGGTTTCAAAACCATGGAGCTGGCTACAAACTAGAGATCTACTCCCACTCCCTTCCCTCACTTCTTGGATCTCGCTCCATCAAGGGGACTTTTTGGCATCTGTAAACATCAAGAACACATACTTGCATATCCCTAATTTTCATGCCCCCATCAGTGATTTCTTTGCTGTGCTGTGGGTCTTTTACACTTCCAGTTTAATGCAGGGACTTACATGATGAAGGAATTCAAACTCCTGATTTAATTTTTTATTCCAATGGTTTTTATAAAATTTTAAACATTCTAAAACAGAGGCAATAAAACACGCCCACACAGGGGCTATCAATTGCACAGAAAAGAAAATGCAAAAAAAAAAAAAAAAAAAGGAAAAACAGTGCTCTAACGCCAACAGGGCAAAAGGTACGCCCACGCAGAGGCTATCAATGGCACATAAGGTACAAAACATTAATGCAACTGACTCTAACAACTAAAGGCAGCTGTCCAGTCACACCAAAAACAGAGAGAGAGAAAGGGAAAAAAAAAAGGGGGGGGGGCAAAAAGCAGGGGTCCAAGTGCACCAGTATTGAACGCCATTACATCCCCAGGCTAGCCGGGGGGGAGTGTGGCAAAGGCATATTGCAACCACGGCTCCCATATTTTCAAAAATTTACGGTGGGAGTCATTGCGGATACTCGACATCTGCTCGTTGAGCATCATAGTAGTCATACGATCCCGCACCTCCTGAAGAGGGACAAACGGACTCCTCCAGGCCTTGGCAATTGTTCTAGTGGCCGATAAAAACAAATAAGAAGCCAACTTCTGCTGGTGAGCCAAGAGGCCCGGTATGGGGCAATGAAGCAAGGCATACTGGGCATCCCGGCGTATGGAGAGATGGAACAAGGTGAAAAGGAGGCCAAACACATGAGACCAAAAGCGAAACAGTCTCGGGCATGACCACCAGATGTGCAAGACATCTCCACGATGGCCACAACCCCGAAAACATTGATCACTACAGGCAGGGTTAGCCCGGGCCAACCGAGCCGGAACCCAATACCACCGAAAAACAATACCTTATACTGATTTAATTTTTTAAGGCTTTAATCTACTTAATTTTCAATTTAGCACTGGACATTTTGACTTGAGGTTTTTCCAATCAGGATCCAGTTGGGCAACGCCAAGTTAGTGGCATACAAAGAGGAACCAAAAGTCTTGCCACAGCAAAACAAGTGAAGTGGATTCTGTCCTAGGCAGAACTTAACTTTCCAGCATTGTCTGTCATGCACATCCCAGACGTGGACATTTGGCAGGCAAACTACCTCAGCCAGCAGCTGGGCAAGGGGGGATGATCCCAACACCTGGAAGTGTTTTAAAAAGAAAAAAACAATGGAGGCTGAAGGGTGATCTTATAGATCTACACTGTCTGTATCAAGTTAATGCAAAGAACAAAAGAACAGTTGCATATTGAAGAAAAAGAGGTTTTTAACTTTGGAATCTTTTTGCAAGAGTGGTAAAGATTTGTAATGGCCTGCTGTACTAGGTGATAATGGCAAAATTACCAGAGTTCTAATTAACTTGGGGTTCTATAGTTATAGTTAGTAGCCGATAGTATGACAAGATTTTTATCCTGAGGATGTTTATTTCAAGAATGTTGCCCTAGAGGCTAGTTCTATCTTCCTGACCAAGACTATTAAAGTATTCAAAAAGTTAAATGTGACGGTCCTTTTTTTTTTTTCTAACCTCATATATACTGAACAACTGGGATTTGGCTTTGTACAAACTTAGTTGCAAAATTTGCTGTGAAAGGAACAGGCTAGAAAATATACATTTCACATTACCTAAATCATTAGTAAAGAAAATATACATGTTAATGTTTTTGCAACTGTTTCTAGCAGGAATGATTATTGCTTTTTAAATTATCCCAGTGAGCTGTAGTTTCTTGTGGGTTTCACTGAAACCTGCATCCTGTAATGTAAGTATTCTACAGTAGAGGATAATAATGATGGTTAGAAAATGTACTCTGTTCAAATAGGTGTTGAGTAAAACCATACTTAATATTCTATGAGTTATAAGGGTATTCAAGTTTGCGACCTTAAAGACCTTGCAAGCTTTTAGATTTGATAACTATTTCATGGCTTTCTTTTAGATATTAACAGATTGCTTTGCTAGTTATATTTTCTGTTGCATAGCTGAAAACAAAATTTGAGTGGTAGAAAATGTTTTACAGATTCTCATTCTTTCTGAAGCCCATTAACTAAGTGACTGAAATTATAGGCCTTTAAAAAAATGTGTTATGATATCAAACTAAGTGTGCATGATGGCTTTATAATTAGATATGCCATGCTGCTTTAGTGGAAATGAATTACTGGTGACCTCTCTGGTCTCAGACTTTTCAGAAGTTTATATTTTGATCATAAGGCTGAACTAAAACTTAACTGAACTTAACTTTATTGAATTGAACTTTTGAAAATATGAAAAGTCACCATCCATTACGATAAATTAAAGAGACCTTATCGTAGTCACAGTGTCTGATAGCCTACCCCACCTACCTAGCAATATTAATAGCTCATCCCCTTACTTTCCTTTCCTTACCCAATGTGCTCTGTTTTCACTTGAGTCATGAGAAATTGAGGTAAAAGATGACCACTACAGGCACATCTACTTCTGTGTCCATAAAAAAGGTCCAAAGCAAAAGTGTTGTGGGGGGGTTGTTATAAAGTAAACCTTTTGAAGGCAGAAATATGGAAGCTGCCATTGCTCTGGATCTCTCATCCTGAACTTCAGCTTACAACCTAATAAATCATTGACTTATAACATGTTTGCAGAATGATGGCTCAGACTTTTCAGGCTTCAGTAGCTGCATGCAAGTTCCAGGTCAGTGACAAACTTTGAAGCTCTGGGAAGACTTTTTGATACTTTACTCAGTTTGTTAAAAAAATAATAAAATTGTCAGATTTTTTTTGTATTTTAGAAAAAACAAAGTATACTCTGCTGCAAAGCTTTGAGACATTAGTAACATTTCTTGTAATAGTCATTTAAGCGGGAAGGCTTGAAAATATCAGCTGAAAGATCTTGGAGTTAAAACACAAAAGGGCTGTTTTTATTGTCTGCGTTATGTACAGTGAAGGAAATAAGTATTTGATCCCCTGCTGATTTTGAATGCTTGCTCACTCACAAAGAAATGATCAGTCTAAAAATCGAATGGTAGGTGTATTGTAACACTGAGACAGAATAGCAACAAAAAATTAAAAAGAAATGCATGTCTAACAAATTATGCACTGATTTGCATGTTCATGAGGGAAATAAGTATTTCACAAAACATGACTTAGTACTTGGTGGCAAATCCCTTGTTGGCAATCACAGAGGTCAGACGTTTCCTGTAGTTGGCCACCAGGTTTGCACACATCTCAGGAGGGATTTTGGCCCACTCCTCCTGTCCCCTTAGCAGAAAAACACTCTCAAAGCAAACCTTTTTCTCACCACCATGTTTGACAGTTGGGATGGTGTTCTTGGGGTCATAGGCAGCATTCCTCCTCCTCCAAACATGGCAAATTGAGTTGATGCCAAAGAGCTCGATTTTGATCTCATCTGACCACAACACTTGGCAACCTTCAGACGGGCCTGGTCATGTGTTTTCTTGAGCAGAGGGACCTTGCGGGCACTGCAGGATTTCAATTCTTGTTGGCGTAGTGTGTTACCAATTGTTTTATTGGTGACTGTGATCCCACCTGCCTGGAGATCATTGACAAGATCCTCACGTGTAGTTCTGGGATGATTCCTCACTGTTCTCATGATCATTGACACTCCACGAGGTGAGATCTTGCATGGTGCACCAGACCTAGGGAGACTGACAGTTGTTTTGTGTTTCTTCCATTTGCGAATGATTGCACCAACTGTTGTCACCTTCTCACCAAGCTGCTTGGCAATAGTTTTGTAGCCCAGTCCAGCTTTGTGTAGGTCTACAGTCTTGTCCCTGACATCCTTGGACAGCTCTTTGGTCTTTGCCATGGTGTAGAGTTTGGAATCTGATTGTTTGATTGCTCCAGTGGACAGGTGTCTTTTATAAAGGTAACAAAATGAGATTAGCAGCACTCCCTTTAAGAGACTGCTTCTAATTTCAGCTTGTTACCTGTATGAAAGACACCTGGTAGCCAGAAATCCTGCTGAATGATAGATCAAATACTTAGTTCCCTCATGAACATGCAAATCGGTGCATAATTTATTAGACATGCATTTCTTTTGACATTTTTGTTGCTATTCTGTCTCCCTGTGTTACAATACACCTACCATTCGATTTTTAGATTGATCATTTCTTTGGGAGTGGGCAAACATTCAAAATCAGCAGGGGATCAAATACTTATTTCCTTCACTGTAACTCATATTTTATTTACTGCCAATCAAATGTAATAAATATATTATTATATATCACTTTTTCCACAGTGGCATATATGTATACTTGTGGCCTACAGTTAGTAGAGGCCAGAGTGCAAACCTTTACTTTGTGTGAACACACTATTATAGCTAAACATTATAGGATTTACAAATTGGTATTTTTTCCAGTGATGTCATCTGCACCCTTTATTCTACAACAGTGCATAATTAGTAATTTCAGTCTGTAGTAATACTCTTGCTCTTGGGTAGTGTTCTTTAACTTGGAAGGAAAGGCTACACAACATTAAATGTTTCTTTACTAAGGCTTTAATATTCCCAGATATTTTCTACTAAAAATTAATCTAAATACAAGTTTTTCTATGCTATGTGACCGCAAAGCTCCGGCTGTATCCCATTTGTCTGATGTTTGCGTCTGGTGGGTATGAACTCTCTCCCAGCTAACAGTGCCCTGGAGCTATGAATGCCATTGGGTGACATCACTGCACTATGAGATTTAAAAGCGTCGGCTAGCAGAGACACGTGGACCAGCCAGAGCTTTGCATTAATGTGAAAAATATAGAACAAATTTGAATTGATTGGCTACTCTTTTCAAAATGAAACTGCAACATTTGCTAAGCTTGGGAGAAAATTCCCATTCAAAATGCAATTTCCTTTGCAAAGTTAACAGCTATTTCCCTTTAGTAAATCAGCCCCACTATGTGGCTTTGCCCATAACAGGAAACTGCTCATCAGTTGAGGGGTATAATGCCCAGTGCAAGAATGGGAAAATGTTATCTGCGTCATTTAATTCTGGTTCCAAATACATTACCTTGACTGAGCTAATGGCACAACACCTTTGTGAGAAACTGCAGCAAAGTACCATATTTTTCGCTCCATAAGACGCACTTTTTTCCCCCCCAAAAAATGGGGGAGAATGTCTGTGTGTCTTATGGAGTGGCCGGCTCGGTATTCCCACTGCTGCCATGTTAGAATACCAGGCCGGCCGCTCGGCTCCACTATGCAGAAGAACCCACTTCTCGGTCCTACTTGTTCCTCGGTCCAGCGGTGTCCTGCATTCATCGGCCGTCTTCTCTCCCCGGTGCCGTCATCAGTGTGGGCACCCGGCTGTGACAGCTTGCAGCTTCACGGCCAGGTGCCCACTGCGTATGCGCGAGAAGCGCTGCGCTTTGTGAATGGCCACCTGTAGTCTTCTGGGACCTCACGTGTCCCACAAGACTACGGGGAGGACAACTCTGCATAAGTGGGAGTGGGTACCTGTCAAATTCACCCCCCCCACTCCCCAAACGTGTGCAGTCTCTGGTCATCTCCTGTACAATGTCCTCAGTCTCTGGTCATTTCCTGTACAATGTCCGCAGTCTCTGGTCATCTCCTGTACAATGTGTGCAGTCTCTGGTCATCTCCTGTACTATGTCCGCAGTCTCTGGTCATCTCCTGTACTGTGTCCGCAGTCTCTGGTCATCTCCTGTACTGTGTCCGCAGTCTCTGGTCATCCCCTGTACTGTGTCCGCAGTCTCTGGTCATCTCCTGTACTGTGTCCGCAGTCTCTGGTCATCTCCTGTACTGTGTCCGCAGTCTCTGGTCATCTCCTGTACTGTGTCCGCAGTCTCTGGTCATCTCCTGTACTGTGTCCGCAGTCTCTGGTCATCTCCTGTACTGTGTCCGCAGTCTCTGGTCATCTCCTGTACTGTGTCCGCAGTCTCTGGTCATCTCCTGTACTGTGTCCGCAGTCTCTGGTCATCTCCTGTACTGTGTCCGCAGTCTCTGGTCATCTCCTGTACTGTGTCCGCAGTCTCTGGTCATCTCCTGTACTGTGTCCGCAGTCTCTGGTCATCTCCTGTACTGTGTCCGCAGTCTCTGGTCATCTCCTGTACTGTGTCCGCAGTCTCTGGTCATCTCCTGTACTGTGTCCGCAGTCTCTGGGCATCTCCTGTACTGTGTCCGCAGTCTCTGGTCATCCCCTGTACTGTGTCCGCAGTCTCTGGTCATCCCTTGTACTGTCTGCAGTCTCTGGTCATCTCCTGTACTGTGTCCGCAGTCTCTGGTCATCTCCTGTACTGTGTCCGCAGTCTCTGGTCATCTCCTGTACTGTGTCCGCAGTCTCTGGTCATCTCCTGTACTGTGTCCTCAGTCTCTGGTCATCTCCTGTACTGTGCCTGCAGTCTCTGGTCATCTCCTGTACTGTGTCCGTAGTCTCTGGTCATCTCCTGTACTGTGTCCGCAGTCTCTGGTCATCTCCTGTACTGTGTCCGCAGTCTCTGGTCATCTCCTGTACTGTGTCCGTAGTCTCTGGTCATCTCCTGTACTGTGTCCGCAGTCTCTGGTCATCTCCTGTACTGTGTCCGCAGTCTCTGGTCATCTCCTGTACTGTGTCCGCAGTCTCTGGTCATTTCCTGTACTGTGTCCGCAGTCTCTGGTCATTTCCTGTACTATGTCCGCAGTCCATTGGTTAAGAATATTTTTTTTTCTTGTTTTCCTCCTCTACAATCTAGGTGCGTCTTATGGTCAGGTGCATCTTATGGAGTGAAAAGTACGGTATTTCTGCTTAATTGCTCTGAACACTAGAGTCACCGTTATGACACGTGGAAGCTGTTATTAAGGCTAGCGGTGGATAGGGTTTGTTTTTTTTTTTAAACTGGTGTGTATGTATATATGTATAGGTATATCTCATCTCATAAACTGTTTTTGTAATCTGCATTTCAGCATTGAGCTTGCCAGATGACAGTTAAAAAATCTAGGACAAACTGACTAAAATGCAGCGAGACAAATAATCCTCTTATGTTCTTATGTTTTTCCTCTGTATTATATGGACTTGGACAGCACACAAAAGTTGATTGAAGGATAAACAGACATAGCTTTAGTGGCCTAATTTGTGAAAGAAAAAAAAATGAGCATGTCCCATCTTTAAATGACCAGTGACCTAAAAAATAATTTTGTCTTTGTTCAAATCAAGACCTTGGTTAGCTGTGCCTGTTATGGGTTAATGGATTGTTTATTTGTGGTCTTTTTTTTCCACCCTCTGCTTGCTAAAATTCAGATAATTCAGATTTTGTAGCAAGGCTTCACATTCCATGTAAAATCAATAGATTTGATATGCAATGGGGTTTATTTACTAAAATTGGAGAGTGCAAAATATTGTGCATAGAAACAATCAGCTTCCAGTGGCTTTTTTCTTGTCAAAGCAGATTTTGCACTCTCCAGTTTTAGTAAATAAACCTCAACAGAGCAGTGATTTGACCAAAATCAATCAATTTGAAATTGCAATGGTATAAAGTTCATTAAAGTTATTTCTACTGCATTATATGATGAAGCCTTTAATTCTACATACTTGGGTTTAAAAGAATAAAGAATTAAAAAAAAATTCAATGCATGTTTATGAGATCCATGGAGTTTCCTCACAAAAGTATGAATGTAAAGCCCATCTCTAGGAAAATTAAAGTGCACCCTTGCAGTGGGACTCTCCAGCAAAGCAAGGGTTAAATGCTTGTGCAGGTCTTGGGGGTTGCAAAGAGCAGTTTTTCTTACCCGACCCTCTTCTCTCTCAGCAGCCAGCCCTCTACTCCCATCAGAGGACCTTCAACTGCTGGAACATAGGGCAGGAAAGGCTTCAGAGATGGTTTTACAGCCTTACAAGAGGGAGATTAAGAAGAGAAAAATTGGGTAAAAGTACTATTTAGCAGCCTCCTAGACCTAAACGAGCATTTATCCCTTGCATGGTGGAGGCAGCTCCAATGCAAGGGAGCATTTTTCCTTCCCCGGGGTTCAGCTTTAACCTGCTGCTGCTAAACTCCTACACCTTACCAACCAATCAGTGGCTGCTGCCCCTCTCTGCCAATCCCTACATTGGCTTCTAACCCAACGTATAAAATACTAACCACAGCTTACAAAGCCGTCCACAACACTGCCCCTAGCTACATCACTAACCTCATCCGCAGATATCGCCCACTCCGCTCCTCCCAAGACATCTTCCTCTCTAGCTTCTTAATCGCCTCCTGCCACGTTTGCCTCCAGGACTTCTCCAGAGCCTCTCCCATCCTCTGGAACTCCTTACCACAGTATGTCAGCCTGCACCTTGTCTGCCTTTAGGCGATCTTTGAAACTCACTTATTCAGGGAAACCTACCCCACCTCCACCTAAGAACTGTACTTGAATCACCTCCGCCAGATCATCCCCCACAGCTATCACCTTTTGTATCACTTCCCCCTTCCTTTTAGATTGTAAGCTCCACGAGCAGGGCCCTCATATTCCATCTGTACTGAAATGTATTGTAATTATACTGTCTCCCTTATATTGTAAAGCGCTGCGCAAACTGTTGATGCTATATAAATCCTGTATTATTATAATAATAACTTGAGCTTTATTTAAGAAGATCTAGTATGTATCCTCCAGCTGCTTGTGTTCATCAGATGTTTTTTTCTGTCACATAGCACAATTTCTTTCATGGTGATTTTTGTACTGCAGCCAATACGTTGTAGCAACATAGGGGTCATCTACTTTATATAGCTTATTGGGTTGTTTCAAATGCACAGGAACACTGAGGAAGGCATAAGACGTGTCGAGTAGACATGGAAGGTAATTGTGTTTGTCAATTAAAGCTTAATACCAGGCAGAAAATTCAGCATTTAATCCAATAGTGTATTCCATACAAACATTGAAATGAATTTTAAATGCAGTTAGTGCAAGTTCTTGATTTTATCCTGTTGTCCTTGTAATCTCCTGCACAGCAGCACTGAGACTGGGAGAGAAACGGGCAGCACCAGGAGACAATCAGATCTACTGCATGCACGTATGCTGACAGCAGGTAAGCACAACATGAGCAGGGGATAGAACTGCTACTGCTCCTTCACTGTCCTGGGGACAGGGAAGTGACCTAACTTTGGTTACCTGCTGCACCAAAAAAAAAATCAGGTCACCTCTCTGGCCATACAGCCTGGCGTATGTAAATACCATGACTGGATAGACAGAATTATAAACCCTTGTAGGGTACACCATCACTAATGTATGCATTTCTTCTGTATACATAGCTATTAGCCTGGCATTCAGCTCTAAAGTGATAAAACTCCAGTGCATTTGCATAAGAGTTACATCCTCTTTAGCACCTGTGTTTATTCTCAACATGCCTTGCTCTGGGTACACCTTGAGTTTTTCTTTCATTCAGCCAGTGGGAAGAGTAAAGAAAACTCACAGGTTCCTGCATCCACCCAAACATGTGGATACCGGGATCTCTCTTGCACTTTTGTAGTCTGATAGCGGGGATTCCCCCCTCCTAGCAGAATACAACGAATCAGCACTGCAGACATTGGCTGCATTGGGTGATAAAATGCTGGCTTTACAGTTGGACCATGTGACCGAAGCTGGTGTGATGTTTGGCTTCTGTTGAACAGAGTGGGCTACACAGTTTGAAATTCAACCATTTTCTGGCTGAAACGGCCACATTTTGATGGGTGTACCCAGCTTAAGGGTGCACTGACCTTTTTTAGCCCAGATTGTGTGTGGGGTCAGGCAGAAATGTTACTACATTTTATTATAATTTGGATACTATAGTACTGTTTGAAAAAGACCTATAAAGATTAAAGTGACACTAAATCCTTTTTTTTCTTTATTTCTTACTTGCCTGCTCTGTGCAGTGGTTTTGCACAGAGCAGCCCCACTCCTGGCTCCTCCCCCTCAAGCAGTGCCCCTCGGGAAAGCCGCTCACTCTGGGGGCACCGCTGCATACTCCTCCCCGAGCCACTGCTCTATGCGTCCTTAAGACACACAGAATTGTGGCTCAACCCTGCCCCTACTCTCTACTCATTGGCTCACTGGCTGTGATTGACAGCAGCAGGGGCCAATGGGAAGAGTCCCCAGACAGCAGAGGCTGTCGTGAATGTCACTGGATTAGAGGGGCTCCGGTAAGGATTGAGGATGGGGGGCGCGCTGCACACATAATGGTTTTTTTTTTTTTAGAAGTATATGTATAGAATACATGAAGGTAAAAAGCCTTGAGCCTTTAGAACTACATTTATTTATTTGTTGCTGCAATAAGCTTTTTAGAATGATTGGTTTCATTTCAAAATGAATAAACCCTAATATTACATTTCTCTTTATTTGCTCCAATTCCCCCCTGATCTGTTTAAACGGTTGAAAGCGTTTTTGTTATATCCCTTGATACTCATTGATCCTGCCAGAATTAATGTGAACTTCCAGCATACTCTGCCCCCTGCTACACTGTTATTCGTTAGCATTGTTCCCAGTACTGTGAACTACCAAACACCCCCACATGTGTTATAGAGATAAGGAAAAAGGGATGTGTTCTGTAGTCCTAACACTTCATGTTCTAAGGTGACTAACATTGATCTTTTGCTGTTATCTTTATACCTCAGTGCCGGAGTATCAAAAGGCACACAAGCTTGCTCTGGCTAGCTTCTCCCACATTTGATGTATTGTCTCCTGGAATTTTTTTGTAACCACTTCAATTCCAGACACTTTCACCCCCTTCCAGTCCAATTTTTAGCTTTCAGCTTTAAATGGCAATTACTCATGCAATACTGTACCCAAATGAAATAATTTTTTTAAACATGGCTTTCTTTTGTGGTATTTTGATCACCACTGGGTTTTTTTTTTTTTTGCTATATAAATGAAAAAATACAGAAAATTGTTGCTGGTATGGCATATGATCGTGATCAGGGTGGTGGTATGCGGTATGGCAGTGATCAGGACACTGGTGTGCAGTATGGGAGTGATCAGGTGCGCTGGTATAGGGTATGGCCAGGGGCGCATTTGCCGCGAGGCAAACAAGATGTTTGCCTAGGGCGGCACTTTTCAGGGTTGCGGCGTGGCACCGCTCCCCCCTTTTCCATGGAAGGCACACTTCTGTGGGAAAGGGACAGGGGCTTCTGTGTCTTACCTGTGTCCACGACTCCGTGCCCACTTCTATCCGGTCCACGAGGCACTGCTGGGGGGGGGGGGTGCAGAGGGTGTCCGTCTGATGTCTTCATCTTCCTGGATCTTGATCGCGATGTGGGCAGGATGACATATTGCCCCTCTTATCTGGCCACACACCCGGGATCACTGAGCTGCCTATGGAAGCCTGTCCCTCCTTCTGCAAGCTCTACCTCCTTGCTGGTGATTGGTTGCTGGATCTGTAGCTCAGGAAAGCCACACATGCGGCCAATCACTGGAGAGGAGGAGCCGATTGAGTGAGGGACCAGCCGGAGCTGGTGAAGAGGAGGAGAGCGGCCGGAGAAGAAGTCAGCTGATTGGTAAGGTAAGTGTGGCCGGGATCTGGGCAGAGCAGTTGGTGCTGCTGCAGCCAGGTATGCTGACTGTGGATGGGAGAGGGAGGGAGCCTGGGATGGAGCAGTGGTCAGCAATGTAAGTATCATTGGTGTCAGTGGGAGCAATAGTGCCCCATCATTCGTGTCAGTGTGGGAGAAATGGTGCCCCATCATTGGTGTCACTGACACCAATGATGGGGCACTATTCCTCCCACTGACACCACGGAGGGTTCTCTATTCCTCCCACTGACATCAGTGATGGGGGCACTATTCCTCCCACTCACACCAATAATGGGGGCACTATTCCTCCCACTCACACCAATTATGGGGGCACTATTTCTTCCACTCACACCAATCCCTCCTAGATTGTAAGCTCCAAGGAGCAGGGCCCTCAAATCCCTCTTGTGTTGAACTGTATTGTTGCTGTATTGTCTCCCGTTATATTGTAAAGCGCTGAGCAAACTGTTGGCGCTAAATAAATCGTGTATAATAATAATAATGATGGGGGCACTATTACTCCCACTGAAACCAATGATGGGGGCACTATTCCACTGACACCAATGATGGGGGCACTATTCCTCCCACTGACACCAGTGAGGGTTCACTATTTCTCCCACTGACAGCAGTCAGGGTTCACTATTCCTCCCACTGACATCAGTGATGGAGGCACTATTCCTCCCACTGACACCAATGATGGGGGCACTATTCCTCCCACTAACACCAATGATGGGAGTACTATTCCTCCCACTCACACCAATCCCTCCTAGATTGTAAGCTCCAAGGAGCAGGGCCCTCCTATCCCTCTTGTATTGAACTGTATTGTTGCTGTATTGTCTCCCGTTATATTGTAAAGCGCTGAGCAAACTGTTGGCGCTATATAAATCCTGTATAATAATAATAATAATGATGGGGGCACTAGTCCTCCCACTGACACCAGTGATGGGGCACTATTCCTCCCACATTGACACCAATGATAGGGCACCATCGTTGGTGTCAGTGGGAGGAATAGCACCCCATCATTGTCAGTGGGTGGAGTTCTAATAGGAAGCGGTGGAGCCTAAAGAGGAAGGGGTGGAGTTTACAGATGAAGGGGTGGATCTTAAACAGGAAGGGGTTGGGAAAATTTAGAGCAGCTAGGGCAGCACAAAACCAAAATACACCGCTGGGTATGGCAGTGATCAGAATGCTGGTAAGGCTTTGATCAGGACACTGGCATGGCATATGGTGGTGATCAGGCTGCTAGTGTATAGGGTGTGGCAGTGATTGGGAGGTTGGTGTGGCGGTGATCAGGACACTGGTATGCGGTATGGCAGTGATCAGGGCACTGGTATAGGGTATGGCAGTGATCTGAATGCTGGTAAAGCGTTGATCAGGACACTGGCATGGCTTGTGGCAGTGATCAGAGCACTGGTATGGTGTATGGCGGTGATCAGAGCACTGGTATGGTGTATGGCACCATATGCACCTTGACAGGCTGCTGTTCACTCACAGGCTGCAGCATAGGTTCTCTCTGCTCTTACAGTGAGAGCAGAGAGAACTGATGCTTGCTTTCAGTTTGCATTGTTTACTGTGTGATTGCTGTGATTGAACACGGCAATGTGGTCTGCTGTGTCTGGGTGATACACCGATCACATTGCTTCTTGGTGCGCACTCTGTGAGCCGCACAGGAACCTCTGATGCTGGTTGACGGACAGATATGTTAACCTGCATCGGCATGGCTTCCCGTCCACCGTTTAGAGGCTAGGGGCAGACAGGAAGTGGTTATTTGCCCTGTTCATGCACTATCTATATCTTTTTAGCTTCTGTGATATCACCACAGAGCCTGCAAAAACTTCTATCCTCGTGATCTGGTAGGAGAGGTCCAGAGGGCACCCTGCATCATTTCCTACTGATACAGGTGCATCCATGGAAAAGTCTAATTTCTGCCAGTCTCTGTGACCAGTGACTAATCAGAGTAGGGGACATGGCAGTGCCGGAAAGAAAGGGGAAGATCTCCCTAGTGCTCTCACAGCTCAGCATCCAGCAGCTAATTGTTTTATATCGAAGAGCATTACATAGTGTAGCTTTCATAACATAGTTGGTCTGGCTGAAAAAAGACAAAAGTCCATCCAGTTCAACCATTTAAAAAAAAAAAAAGTTCTAATCCTACACCCACAGTTGATCCAGAGGGAGGCAAAAAAAAACCCAGCAAAGCATGATCAAATTTCAAAAATCCTGCAGGGGATAAAATTCCTTCCTGATTCCCCGAGAGGCAATTGGATATTCCTTGGATCAACTTTACTTATAAATGTTAGTATCCAGTTATATTCTGTGTATCCAAGAAAAAATCCAGGCCTTTCTTAAAGCAATCCACTGAGCTGGCCAGAACCAACTCTTGAGGGAGTCTATTCCACATTTTCACAGCTCTTACTGTGAAGAAACCTTTCAGTGTTTTGGAGATTAAATTTCTTTTCCTCCAGACGTAAAGAGTGCCCCCTTGTCCTCTGTGATGACCTTAAAGTGAATAGCTCTACACCAAGTTCACTATATGAACCACTGATGTATTTATACATGGAGATCATATCCCCCCTTAATCTCTTCTCAAGAGAGAATAAATTCAGTTCCTCTAATCTTTCCTCATAGCTGAGCTCCTCCATTCCTCTTATCAGTTTGGTTTCTCTTCTCTGTACTTCCTCCAGTTCCCCAATGTTCTTTTTGTGAATTGGTGCCCAAAATTGAACTGCATATTCCAGATGAGGTGTTACTAATGATTTGTACAGGGGTAAAATTCAAAGGTCTGCAAAAAAATTTTTTTCAAGAGCTGTTTTGGTTATGCCACGTAATCTTCCCTCTGAAGCTCATCTTGGTGCATTTACGCTTGTGAGTAGCATCTGGAATGTCTCTCTGAAGCATCCAACAGTAGTCTGCCATCATTGTAATGCTCCATTTTCCCTGGTATCTCCTTTCCATCTCTTTAATGTCTTGGTGGAATCGTTCACCTTGTTCCTCACTCACAGCTCCCAAATTTTCAGGAAAGTAGTCAAGGTGGGACTGGAGGAAATGCACTTTCAAACTCATCAGGCAACCTAAAGCTTGAAATGCTTTCAGCATTCGTCCGACGATCTTTTTGTAGTGAGGATCTTTGTTATTGCCTAACAATTTCTGTACGACTTCTTTAAATGCAATCCATCCTTCTTTTTGAGGATCCATCCATGGTATTGACAAACTCTTGATCAACTATAAGCCTTCTAATGTCTGGGCCGACAAACACACCTTCCTTCAATTTTGCCTCCGACAGGCCTGGAAACTTGGTGACCAAGTATTTGAAGCATTCTCCATCTCTTGGAAGTGATTTTACGAATTGCTTCATCAATCCCAATTTTATGTGGAGAGGTGGTAGAAGAACTTTATGGGAAGGTACCAAAGTTTCTTGGAGGACATTTTTTTCACCGATTGTTAGCACCCTCGACTGCCAACTCTTCTTGGTCCAGTGATTTTATCAGTCTCGACTGTCCCATAGACACAGAAAACAGGTATTTGGTATCCCACCCACTGGATTCTTCAGGAAAGATTAACCCCTTCTACCATTAGAAGCACAGACTCAGGGCTGAGGCTTACACATACAGCATGCTGCTGAGTATCCCAGTAGTCAGACATGTCACTCAGAGCAGCACTTGTATTCACCCCCCTTTGCAGGGGGGGAGGGGCAGAGATTGTGTACCTGCAAATAACAACAAAGGGCCAGAAGAGAACTAGAGAAATGAGGAAATAGAATTTTTTTTCCCTAAAACTTGCTTAGCTTATGTATATATTGCTGACCATCAGATTTACAGTGCTATATTTTTTTTTCTTTTACATAACTTGGACAACCCCTTTAAGGTTTTTTTGGCATTTTATATCTTAAATGCACTTATGTGAATTAATAGTAATTTGGACTTTAAATTTGGTTAAAAACCCATAATATAAAAAAAATATCAAAAATTAAAAAAATTTGATAAATTTGAAGACAATTTTGCATTTTGTGGCAAATCATAACGTCTAGGAGTTTTTTCAATATTTTATTTGTTTTCAGCACACCAAAATACATGCAAATTAGATGAAAATAATCAAACAGCTTTTTAGTCGCAGACCTGTTATCTATCTCTCATGGATTTTGCTCGCTTTAGAAACCGCAACTTGGCATTGCATGCCATTATTAAGCTTGTGATCTACCAGAACTCCCAGATCCTTCTCCACCATTGATTCCCCCAGTTGTACTCCCCCTAGTATGTATAATGCATGCATATTCTTAGCCCCCAAGTGCAGAATCTTACATTTATCAACATTAAACCTCATTTGCCACATAGTTGCCCAATTAAACAGTGCATTGAGGTCAGCTTGTAAGTTGGAGACATCCAGTAAGGACGTTATTCCACTGCACAGCTTGGTGTCATCTGCAAAGACTGAAATGGTATTTTTAATCCCAGACCCTGAATTTTGGGGTACACCACTGACAACCCTAGACCCTTCAGAGTATGAATCATTAACCACTACTCTCTGAATACGATCTTTTTTTAGCTAGTTTTCTATCCATTTTACGTACTGATTTTTCCAAGCTTGTAGACTTTACCTTGCACATTAACCATGTGTGGGGAACTTTGTCAAACTCTTTTGCAAAATCCAAGTATACCACGTCCACCGCCACCCCTCTGTCCAAGGTTTTGCTCACCTTCACAACTTCTGTCTTTCATGAATCCATGCTGTCTGTTGCTGCAAATATTTTTTTCCAGCAAGAACTCATCTATGTGGTCTTTTATTAAAATTTCCAGTATCTTCCCAACTATAGAAGTTAAACTAACAGGTCTATAATTACTTGGTAAATATTTTGACCCCTATTTAAATATTGGCACCACATTGGCCTTATGCCAATCCAGTGGTACTATACCAGTCATTAAAGAGTCCCTAAAAATTAGAAACAATGGCTTCGAAATGACAGAGCTCAATTCTTTAAGGACCTGTGGGTGTATGCCATCACCTTTTATACTGTCTAAATATTTTTGGATCATATCAATTGTGAGTCAACGTGGATCACTGATAGAGGAGCATTGTGGAACATTGGTAAAGTGGCAGTTCTGGCACCTGCATCCATAGTAATTCTGTAGTGTGCAGGCAACCCTTTATTTCTCGTTCGCTGAATACAGAAAAACCTTTCACCTGCTGTGCTCTTATTACTACTTTTGTACACAATGCCCCACTTGTTATATTAACCTCATTCTTAACATCCTCAACTCTTGGATCCTGACCTGAGGAGCAGAGAGGGGCTTGGGTTAACTACAGTGCTAGCACAGGAGATTGGCTTATTCTGAATTCAGTAAATAATGGCGATCCATGTGTTGCACCACCACTAAGAATAAGCAGGCTGACTGCTTTTGTGCTCAGTATCACCGGGTCTGAGGCAATTAACAGATGGGGTGGTGAGTAGAGTGGTAGAGGGGGCTGCATTAGCAGAGATTAGCGTTTCTGAGCATGGAGAACTTAGGCTAGACTGCCTCTGTTAATTTGATTTCTCATTTCCTTAGGCCGCATAGTGATGTTCACACTGAAAAAAAAAGGGGTGTTGATGTGGCTGGTGTCCTAGCTCATACAGAGCTGGCCAGGTGGTTGGTCACAAATACAGGAATTTACCTCTTGTAAGACTGGAAAGACTGCTTTTCACTTGGGATTGCTGAAAACTTGGGCATGCAGCAAATCAGGTGTTCTAGCAAGGTGAGCTGCATTTAAAGATACATTTTTTGTTCCTGGAGTTTAGTTTTAAGGGACTTGTTAAAATATTCACTGTTGTAGTATTAAAGCAGTAAATGATAGGATCTTTCTCTTTGTCCAGTCAACTGTTGAAACAAATGTTGCTTTTTTTGTGTGTTTGAACTGCTTAATGTATTACAGCAGTTTAATGGACCATGTCTCAGATTTGGACAGAAAAAATTAAACCCAAGAATTAAAAAACACTAAATTTTCTTTCATATTGTAGCGTGGAAAATAATGTCATGCACTGTAATAAATTGCCCTGCCCTATATATAATGGTCACAGATTTAAAGTTTTCCTAGCAGAAGTCAAACTGACATAACAGATTCATATGAAGTCATGTGGAAAAATGGATAGCCTTGCCAAGATTCCAGAGCCATTTCTAAGTTACTAAATTCCAATATAGTCATAACTAGTCATCAAATGGAGAAGATTTGAAGACACCTAAAATATATATACTGTATATGATCAAGAAATAATGCATTCAGGCTCTAAAATATAGACATCTGGGGAAATGCAGATCTTTGCAGTGTTTCTTACAAGCCATAATAAAGACTGCATATGAAAGCCTTGACAATTTTAGCAAGGAATAACATGGAGTGAGAGGCAAGTAGAAAGATAAGAGCAAGAGAGAATATGGAAAGAGAAACTGTTTATAATCAGAGAGAGGGTCGAGGGGAAGAATTGGCGGGGGAGGAAGTTTGGTAGTCCATGTCATGAGCCCAAGAGCCAGGCAGTCCAAAGTAGTAGCTTGTGATATTAGCAAGTATGCATCCATGGAGGTGAATTTTGTAACTAACCCATAAGGACCCAACCATGTGAAATTGCCATGGGTATGCACTAGGATACTAGAAAGCTTTTCATTAACAATCACATCATGAAGTCAGGTCTTGACCACATAGAAGACAATAGTTTGTGATTTCTACACTGAGGCTATAGTTTGTTTTGCTGCTAGGATGATAAATGTAGCTAATGCTCACTTGTGTTTTAAATACAATGTCAATCTGATTGTGTAATAGGGCTATTCCTGGGTTGCACTGTATTTTTAAGAGTAGGGTATGTATGAGCCAGAATACTTTAGACCAGAAAGTTATAATGAAGGGGCATGTCCACCAAATGTGTTTAGCAATGCCAACCTCTTTGCAGCTTTGGAAGTATGTATTCAATGCAGTTGCATCAACATGAGCAACTCTGGATGGGACCACATAAGTGTGTAAGTACTGTACCTTCTATGCAGCCTCCTGGAAAGTGATATTAGAGGTACTTTTATACATGGAAAAGAAAAAGAAAACCACTGCACATGGATGATGTCTCATAAGTTCTGGTATATTAAAGCTGACAATCACCATGACTGTCCCCACCCTTGGAACCTCCCCTCTGATGCATTTACACAATTCAGCCATATTTGATTCCAATCTAAGAGGCAGGGAAATCCACAACCCATTTATTAATGTAGTAATGGACCTTGGGAAAAGTAAAAGCATTATGATAAGGTGAAAACTGACTTGAGCATAGCTCATCTGAACAAATGCATTCAAATTGGGTGAAGGGGTTTGTGGTAAGGAGTCGATGGATGAGGGAACTAAACCAGTGCCTTCTCTGTGTGCAGCTAAAATCTATCCTTGGAAGGTAATGAGACCACTAAATTTTTTCTAAGATATAATATTGGAGGAATTAATTGGGTGATGTGTGACAGTGAAATTATCCAGGGCAGGGGGAAGCATGGAGTTTCCCAGCAAGGTGTACAGGGGAAGATGGGTAGGGATTAGAGAATATCCCTAACTTGTGAGGTGCATTACGGAATGGGGCTAAGAGGGAGGACAAAGGAAGAGAGTTAACCTCAACTGCAAAAGAGTGTGGGATTTCTAGCCGCACCCACAGGAGGGTTTTTGGATATGTGTAGGACAGGTATAAGGGCTGTGTGTTCAGCTTTGTAGTATTTGACCAAGTTTGGAACGTCCAAACATTTATTCATGTGGATGAACTTAGTCTTCCTCAAAATGCGGGGTTTTTGTTTAGCAACCATGAAAAAATAATAAAAATAGGTATGGCCTATCCACACAACAGGAAGAGATGTCCGGAAAGACGTCATCAGTTTTAGTTTCTGGAATAGTGATTGGTATTTAGCTTGGTAGAGTAAGTCACACTTGTGGGTTTTATGACCAGGTAGTTCAAAAATTTTGGAACCATTCATTTGGAACCCTGTTATACAGTGACGTTGTATAAAGCTTGATGCACACTAGCAGGGTTTTTTTTTTTTTTTTAAAGCTGAAAAAAACACTGGTAATAGCGTTTTTTAGTAGTGTTTTAGTCGCGCTCTGAAGCATTTAGGAGTATTAGTGTTTTTATAGTACATGTTGAGAAAAAAAAAAGCTAGAAAAAAAATCTGTTAGGAGCGTTTTAGTAGTGTTTAGGAGCATTTAGTGTTTTTTTCTGCTGGAGAAATTCTCAAAAAAAACTTTTTTTTTTATTTCTGTTTCTAGATGCCGAAGTTCACAAATTGCTAAGAGCCTAAAGTAGTGTGCATGGACACATAGGATAACGCTATTTAGCTTCTAGGAGCACAAAGAAAAATGCTAATAGCTTCTAGGAGCTTAAAAAAACAAACAAAAAAAATGCTAGTGTATGGATCCTAATGCATTACGCCAGATACTCCTCTGCAGTTGTGTCAGGTAACAAAATGGCTTAAAGGTTGTGAAACCTTCTTGCACATACTCCAACTAGTTTGAGCCTTTGAGATTTCTGACACTCTTTTGTACCAGCCATTAAATTCCTTCTTCCAGAGGTGACTGAGTAGGGGTCATAGAAAGAAAACAAAAACTAATAAGTAAATTCTGTATTATGATGCAGTATTGCCTCTTTAGTTACTTTTGTTTCATTCATTAGTTCTGTAACCTTTTTACTGTCGGTTCATGCTAAATCCGACTTTGAAATTGTGCAACTTCACTTGATATTGCACGATTCCAAAGCCGCATGTCAGTGCAACTTGGCTGGCATTTGTGTGACTTCATGCACAGATGTCTATGCAAATCACACCTGAAATCGCAATTTTTTTATCAAATTGGTGCAGCACCGCAAAGTCAGCCATACAGATTTTGATCGACAATAAGGTGCAACTTGTCATGCAATTTGAAACTGTCAAATCGCATGACAATTCACACCGGTGTGAACCAGGGCCTAATACAGCGGTGGGCAAACTTTTTAACTTGAGGGCCGCAATGGGTTCATATATTGGACCCGGGGGCCGGACCAAGAGTAGATGAATGATGTGTATGTGTCATCCATAGTAAGTATAGTAATATTCCCCCATAGTAAGCATAGTAATTAATCCCCCATATAGTAATTCATCTCCCATAGTAATTCATCCCCCATATAGTAATTCATCCCCCATAGTAATTCATCCCCCATAGTAATTCATCCCCCATATAGTAATTCATCCCCCATAGTAATTCATCCCCCATAGTAATTAATCCCCCATATAGTAATTCATCCCCCATAGTAATTCATCCCCCATAGTAATTCATCCCCCATAGTAATTCATCCCCCATATAGTAATTCATCCCCCATATAGTAATTAATCCCCCATATAGTAATTCATCCCCCCTATAGTAATTCATCCCCCCTATAGTAATTCATTCCCCATATTAATTCATCCCCCATATTAATTCATCCCTCATATAGTATTTCATCCCCCACAGTACTATTCCCCCCCAAGTAGTAAGCCAAGTCCCCCCTGTGTCAATTCACTTACCTTTGCTCCGCGCGTTCCTCTCGCCATGTTCCCACGCCGTTCCGGTCTTCAGGGCGGACTGTGAGAGGAGCCTAGCTCCCCTCCCCTCACGTTCGTCACGCTGCCCCGCCTACACACATCCTGACAGCCACATCCGCGGGCCGGATTTAAAGGTCCGTCAGGCCGTATACGGCCCGCGGGCCGTAGTTTGCCCATTGCTGGCCTAATAGTTCTCCAAAAGAATTAATTCACTTATATTTTAACCTTTTGGAATTTGCACTTGGTTAAAATGCTTGATAAGATCTATGCACTCTTTCCAGCCTTCTGTTGTATTGTCAACACTCAACACATTTATTTGTTCATTCCTTTCTTACTCAGATATAATGCTTGGCTGAAATTGTTGCCAATAGATATGAGACCAGATATACAGTATTTTACCTAACAGTGCTTAACATTTTTATTTACATTGATTAAAGCGGAGCTCCACCCAAAAGGGGAAGTTCCACTTTAAGCCCTTGTCCCCAGCTCCCCGTTAAGGATTGGCACCTTTGGAGAAAGGGAGGGGGGCGGGTACCCGAATTTGACAGGTACCAGCTCCCACTTCCACTGCAATCGCCTAGGCGATCAGAAGCAGAAGTTGTCCTCCCCCCTCCCCGTAGTCTTCTGGGACCTGTGACAGGTGCCAGTAGACTACAGGGCCATTCACAAACGCAGCACTTCTCGCACATGCACAGTGGGCACCCGGCTGTGAAGCCGCAAGCTGTCACAGCTGGGTGCCCACACTGAAGATGCCAGGGAAACCAGCAGTGGTGAGGACACTGCTGGACCGAGAGACAGGTAAGTGTCTGTATTTTAAAAGTCAGCAGCTACAGTACAGGAATGGTCCTCAAGATTTTCCTCATAATTTTCTTTATTTGCCCAAACGAAAAATACATGTAGAGAGCACTTCAAACTGAGCTGATTTTATTTATTTTCTGAATAACATTTTATTGGGATAACTTGCCCCAGAATACCACACTTCTTAAGAATTGTGAACACATTTCACAACTCAAGTATTTAGAAACGTGTTCAGCTCTTGACTGGCATGGAAATTTGGGTAGAGGAGCCAAAATGTTTGACTTTGTGTCAGTTTTCTGTAGGTGTAATTATTGAAAACCATAAAAATTAAATTAGAAAAAAAATGTGAATTCTAATACATTAAAAAGACAATATCTTTAGTCATAAATGCTTTTAGGTATATATTTTTAATGCACACCGGAATGCTGATATGTAAAGCATTTTTTCCTTTCAAAAGTAGACCTTATTGTGTCTGCCATTCATATTTCTTTTTTTTTTTTTTTTTCTAGTACTGTGCTCCTAAAGCTAGGAAATCTTAAACGTTTGTATCCTAAAAATAGCTATTCCTTGTGTTCAATATTGTAAATGAGCATAATACTAAATGCATGAAACTGTATGTTTATGATTAATTTAGTGTTTGTGTTTCTAACATAAATTTATTTATAATCTCCTCCTAATGAGCTCATTTACAGTTGATCATTTCTCAAATTAATATTTCGGTGAGCACAACATTAACCTAAGTGTATTATAATGTTTCTATTTTAGGAGCTTCACGTTGTCCCTGATTAGTAGAGCCTAACAATGCCAGCACAACATTTTATACATTTTCTGTCTTGATTGCCGTCTTATTTCATCTCACTTTCCCAGTTTTCTTTACCTCTATGTTTAACCTTCTCAATTGAGGTGATGCTTTTACTTATGTCTGCTATATTTTCACATGAAATATGTACAGTCATGGCCAAACATTGTGGCACCTTTGCATTTCTGTCAGATAATGCACCACTTCACTCAGAAAATTGTTGCAATTACAAATGTTTAGGCATTCTCATGTTTATGTTTTGTATTGGTATGACACAAAAAAGTGGAGAAACAAAAAGCCTAATCTGACAAATTCCACGCAAAATCCCAAAAATGGACTGGACAAAATTATTGGCACCCTCAATTTAATATTTGGTAGCACACCCCTTGGAAAAAATAACTGAAATCAATTGCTTCCTGTAACCATCAGTGCGTTTCATACACCTCTCTACTGGAATTTTGAACCGCACTTCTTTCAACAACAGCTCCAGGTCTCTCAGATTGAAAGGTTTCCTTTTTCCCAGGGTTCCTTTTCCCACAGTACACAGAATATGGAAATGCAATTATTTTAGTAAATATACAGCCTGGTAAAAGGTTTGAGAATTACACATATTAATTTACCTGCAAGGAAACACATGCAGTCATCATTGTGTTGCACAAACGGGATTCAAAGGCAAGGATATTGATGCTACTAAGATTGCACCTAAATCAACCATTGGATCATCAAGAACCTCAAGGAGAGAGGTTCAGTTGTTGTGAAGAAAGCTTCAGGGCACCCAAGAAAGTCCAGCAAGCGCCAATACCATCTCCTAAAGTTGATTCAGCTGCGGGATTGGGGCACCAGCATTGCAGAGCTTGCTCAGGAATGAGTGCGTCTGCATGCACAGTGAGGTGAAGACTTTTGGAGGATGGCCTGGTGTCAAGGAAGACTGCAAAAAAGCCACTTCTCTCCAGGAAAAACGTCAGGGACATACTGATATTCTGCAAAAGATACAGGGATTGGACTGCTGAGGACTGGGGTAAAGTCATTTTCTCTGATGAAACCTTGTCCGGAGAGGAAAAGGTGAGTGCTACTATCACTTCTGTGTCGACGCCAACAATAGAGCATCCTGAGACCACTCGTGTGGGGTTGCATCTCAACCAAGGGAGTGGGCTCACTCACAATTTTGCTTAAGAACAGAGCCAATGAATAAAGAATGGTACAAAAACATCCTCCGAGAGCAACTTCCCCCAACCATCCAAGAACAAATTGGTGACAAACGATGGAGCACCTTGCCATAGGGCAAAAGCGATAACGAAGTGGCTTGGGGAACAAAACATTGAAGATTTGGGTCCATGGCCAGGAAATTCCCCACACCTTAATCCCATTGAGAACTTGTGGTCAATCCTCAAGAGGCAGGTGAACAAAAAAATACCACACAAATTTTGACAAACTCCAAGCATTGATTATGCACGAATGGACTGCCATCAGTCAGGATGTGGCCAATAAGTTGATTGACAGCATGGCAAGGCGAATTGCAGAGGTCTTGAAAAAGACAAAATGTAATTATCAATAAAAGCCTTTGACACTTCTGGAATGCTTGTAATTATACTTCCGTATACCATAGTAACATCTGACAAAAATATCTAAAAACACTTAAACAGACTTTGAAAATTAAAGTGTTACTAAACCCAGGATCCTGCATTCACTCTACCTGGTCTCCCATAGTACACACTATATGGAAATGCAATTATTTTAGTAAATATGAACTGTTAAATACTTTCTCATCAGCAGTTAGAGCAGTCTTGTGACTTCTATCAGTGTTCAACAAAGCACTGGTTAAAGCTTGTCAGAGCAGTTTTCATTCTGCTGTAGGAGGATGCAGAACCCCTGACCTCTGTCTGGACAGTGCTGATTACATGCACGCTCTCAAGAAAAAAAACAAATTTGCAATACACACCAAACTGAGCATGTGCAGAGCCTCCACATGATATAGGTCTTATCAAGAGATGAGGGGGACACTGAAAGAAGGGGAGGATCAGAGAAGTCAGGATCAAACAGCGCTTTTACAGCTGTTTTTGCAGAGGATTAACCCCTTAGGTTCCAAAGTGAGTATATCAAGCATGCTTTACTGCATGTACAGACTGATTTTACTGTTGTGGATTTGGCAACACTTTAATATGTGTCATTCTCAAAACTTTTGGCCAGGGCTGTAAACTGCTAAATAACTTTTCTCATCAGCTGTATATAGCAGTCTTGTGACTATCCGTATCAGGCCAAGCACTGGTTAATTTTAAAGAAGGAGTTTTCATTCTCCTCTGACTGTCCTTTGATGCTGCTTGACCCTCTGGACAGTGCTGATTGGTCCTGTGCCTATCACATACACCCTCCCCTCTGACCCCACTCAAACCCCTCGAGCAATACACACCAAACTGAGCATGTGCACAGTGTCTTCTAGGGCTCTGCACTATCAGCAGATGGATTGGGGACAGTGAAAGTAGGGGAGGATCAAGCAACCTTTTTACATAATGCAGATAATTAACCCCTTGGGTTCCACAGTGAGTATAACAAGCATGATTCACTGCATATACCTGGGGGGGAGGGAATAATTACATTCATTTAGAAATGTCCACCAAATGCATATTAACACTGATATGACACTGCCAGTATAAATGAGTCCTTATCATTCCTAAGTGGATGACCACTTTTGTGTATAGATAGATTAAGCTGCTCATAAATAGCAAAAGATTGTGCTTTCTGACAGCACATAGTTACACACGTATTGTGTGTGCAAACAATGAAATAACCTTGCAGAGATGCATAGCACTATGCATATATCAGGGAAACAGACTGAACATTTTTCATTGGTCAGATGGCTTTTTTTTTTTTTTTTTCGGTCAGGTTAGATGATGTGATGGAGTGCCTCAAAGACCTCATTTGATCCTGCATTCAGGATCTCAAATAGAGCAAGAATGGTAAGTTGGCAGTATGTGTGTGCATTAGATCTAATCAGGAGGAGGAATAAACTATCTCAGAGAGAAATATACAGACATACCTCGGTTTACAAATTTAATTTGTTCTGCGGGACTTTTCGTATTGCGAAATATTTGTAAACTGAAACGTGGTTTTCCACAGGAATGCATTGAAAACCAATTAATCCATTCCAGAAGTCAGAAAAAAGTAAGTCTTTTATCTGTACAAAACTCTTTATAAAGTGCACTTTAAAGGCATAAATACTGTATAGTGACATGATTAAAAATTAATTTGTAAATGCATTGAAAACCAATTAATCCATTCCGGAGGTCAGAAAAAAGTAAAAAAAAAAAGTCTTTATCTGTTCAGAGCTCTTTATTAAGTGCAATTTAAAGGCATAGTACACAAGGACATGATTAAAAAAATCTTAAATGCAATGAAAACCAATAAATCTGTTCGTATTGGGAAAAAAAATTGTAAACAGAGCCATTATTTTCAATGGATTTTCATTCGTAAACCGAAAATTGCGTTAACAGAAGCGTTCATAAACCGAGATACGCCTGTACATGTCCTTTGTGATATCCATTTGCTTCCCTTCATGTGTCTTGATCAGGAAGCTCTTTTGCATGAAGGTGTTTAACTTGGTGTGTTGGATTTTATAGGCTTGTCAGCTGGGGGTGCAAATGTATTTGTTTAATTATTTGTCAATAAAGCAAAACATATAATAATTACTTTGAGGGGAAAGCATATACGTTTACTAATATACAGAGTGAATTCTAACATGGTGATTCGTAAAGAATTATAAAACTTTTGATCTGATTCAATGGGCAATACTTGAACTGAGAATTTCGGGGTGTTTGTAAGCTACATTAAAGTTCCTCTGTTTTTATTTTCTCTTCTATTTGTTCACATTGTTTTGGCTGTAAAGAAGCTTCTCTACTCTTTATAAAAGTTCTTGGAATGACACAAATGAGATGCCGATATCTCTCTTGTTCCTAACATATTCTGTGAATGTCTGCTTGCATTTCCTGGGGAAGTTAAAGCATGTAATATTTTGAGAAAGTACTCTTCACATAATTGGTAGGAAAAGAAGTAGTGTTCCTAATTACTCTAAACTGGAAAAAGAACGACTTTATGTGGATTTCTCAAAGTTGGTAGTTTTTATCTGCAATGACATAAAGTATACATAGAACAAAATAATGGCTCAAAGCAACACATAAACCTAGTTGTAAAACAGAGTTTATTGAACATAATCAAAATATGCACAAAACACAATGTTATAAAGCATGGTCATTCAGTACATATGAAGTTCTTTTCTGTTGTAGTGGTTGTCATGCAGAGTATAGAGTATTTTGCTTGCTTGAGTCCATATTGCTGCCCATTTATGAAACGTGTGCATAATCTGGATGGGATTTGCGTAATAGGGTTTTTAAAGCTTGCACACATTTGTGCACCAAAAAAACCCATCCCCAGTGAAGTATTAAAAAAAAAAAAAAACACTTACCTTGGCATTCTTACCCTGTATGTAAGGGTGGCAACATAGAACACGTCAAAATAAAGGAGCTGCTCTGAAGCAGGAAGCCTGGGACAGTGGTCACTGAAACATAGGCAAGTATTAAAAGATAAGAAGCTGCATATTCAGTAAGTGATTAAATCAGCCACTGAAAGTGCCTTAAAAAAAAACAAAAAAACCTAAGGGTTTAGGCCAGGGGTGGGCAAACTTTTTGACTTGAGGGCCGCAATGGGTTCATATAATGGACCCGGGGGCCGGACCAAGAGTAGATGAATGATGTGTATGTGTCATCCATAGTAAGTATAGTAATATTCCCCCATAGTAAGCATAGTAATTAATCCCCCATATAGTAATTCATCCCCCATATAGTAATTCATCCCCCATATAGTAATTCATCCCCCATAGTAATTCATCCCCCCCATAGTAATTCATCCCCCATATAGTAATTCATCCCCCATAGTAATTCATCCCCCATAGTAATTTATCCCCCATATAGTAATTTATCCCCCATAGTAATTCATCCCCCATAGTAATTCATCCCCCATAGTAATTCATCCCCCATATAGTAATTCATCCCCCATATAGTAATTCATCCCCCATAGTAATTCATCCCCCATATAGTAATTCATCCCCCATAGTAATTCATCCTCCATATAGTAATTCATCCCCCATAGTAATTCATCCCCCATATAGTAATTCATCCTCCATATAGTAATTCATCCCCCCTATAGTAATTCATCCCCCATACTAATTCATCCCCCATATAGTAATTCATCCCCCATATAGTAATTCATCCCCCATAGTAATTCATCCCCCATAGTAATTCATCCCCCATATAGTAATTCATCCCCCATAGTAATTCATCCCCCATATAGTAATTCATCCCCCCTATAGTAATTCATCCCCCATAGTAATTCATCCCCCATAGTAATTCATCCCCCATATAGAAATTCATCCCCCATATAGTAATTCATCCCCCCTATAGTAATTCATCCCCCATATAGTAATTCATCCCCCCCATAGTAATTCATCCCCCATATGGTAATTCATCCCCCATATGGTAATTCATCCCCCATATGGTAATTCATCCCCCATAGTAATTCACCCCCCATATGGTAATTCATCCCCCATATGGTAATTCATCCCCCATAGTAATTAATCCCCCATATAGTAATTCATCCCCCATATAGTAATTCACCCCCCATATAGTAATTCATCCCCCATATAGTAATTCATCCCCCATAGTAATTCATCCCCCATATAGTAATTCATCCCCCATATAGTAATTCACCCCCCATATAGTAATTCACCCCCCCTATAGTAATTCAACCCACCCTATAGTAATTCATTCCCCATATTATTCATCCCCCATATTAAGTCCCCAAGTCCCCCCTGTGTCAATTCACTTACCTTTGCTCCGCGCGTTCCTCTCGCCCTTTCCCGCGCCGTTCCGGTGTAGCATGAAAATTTGTCTCCTATGAGGATCTGTCCCCCTCGACGTATCTGCGCATGTGCCAGTTTCAGGCATTAGCAGCCGATCGGTGATCTCCGACACATGCGCAGATACGTCGAGGGGGACAGATCCTCATAGGAGACAGATTTTCATGCTACACCGGTCTTCAGGGCGGACTGTGAGAGGAGCCTAGCGGGAGCCTAGCTCCGCGGGCCGGATTAAAAGGTCCGCCGGGCCGTATACGGCCCGCGGGCCGTAGTTTGCCCATTGCTGGTTTAGGCAGTACTAAGGTCGTTGGTTCGGATCCCAACCATGGTACCACCTGGCTGGAGTTTGCATGTTCTCCCTGTGCCTGCGTGGGTTTCCTCCCACACTCCAAAGACATGCTGGCAGGTTAATTGGATCCTGTCTAAATTGGCCCTAGTGTGTGTATGAATGTGAGTTCGGGACTTTACATTGTATGCCCCTTGAGAGTTAGGGACCTATGTATGTATGTGTGTGTGTGTGTGTGTGTGTGTGTGTGTATGTATATATATATATATGTGGGTTTGTGTGTGTGTGTGTGTGTGTATGTATATATATATATATATATGTGGGTTTGTGTGTGTGTGTATGTATATATATATATATGTGGGTTTGTGTGTGTGTGTGTGTATGTATATATATATATATATGTGGGTTTGTGTGTGTGTGTGTGTGTGTGTGTATGTATATATATATATATGTGGGTTTGTGTGTGTGTGTGTGTGTGTGTGTGTGTGTGTGTGTGTGTGTGTGTGTACAAAATGCTGCAGAAAAATTGATGCTGCTAAATAAGTACCTGTAATAAGTAAATATAACTTTAGGGCTAGGGAAAAATGCCCGATGAGAGCCATTGATATTAAGAAACAGCAGTATAGCATTACTAATGGTAATATAAGGCAGTATATGAGGGCAAGGTAAAGGGATCTAAAATCAGCTATGAGCCAGGGAATGAAACCACTTTGGAACAGCCTTGAGGGGTCAAAATGTGAGACAGCGAATCAAAGGTCCATTGGCATGATTACCTAATAGCTTGCGTATTATATTTTTTGTTCAAACCGCTGCTAGTATAGCTCATGGTAAAATTAGTAGGATTGCATATGTCAGGATGGGAAAGGAATACTTATTAGGTTAAAGTGGTTGTAAACCTCAGATATGAAATCTGAACAAAGCATATCCCTCTATAGTGTGTACTTGTCTCAGTCCAGAGCACTAAGTGTCATTTCTGTCTGCTACCTCCTCAGCATGAGTCACTTCTGACAAGTTTTCCTGACACCAAGAGAAAAATGGTGATGGGCCCTCCAGTAGATTGACAGCATCAGCTCAGTTCCTTTGTGCTGTGTGAAGGGGGGGGTGTCTCTTTCCTTCCAATCAGCTCTCAGAGCTCTCCTCACTAAGCTCTGCAGTGTGTCACTGCCCCCCCTTTATTTATTTATTTATTTATTTTATCTCAGGCAAGCTTTATAAATTCAGCACTTTGAACAGATGTAAAGGAGATAGGGCTGCAGATAAATGAGTACATTGTATGTTGGAGGAATTTTTTAATCTCTGCATCACCTGAGGCCAGTCACTTCACTGGATTTATGTGAGGGTTTATAACCACATTAATGTGGGTACAAATAATTTTCTTGGAGCCCACCTAGTTAATTATGATGGTGAGTTTTGAGAGCTTGAAGATCAAGATGCTTGGCCTCTTTTCTGTCTAGGATTATGCCAAGAATAGTCTGCTGAGAGCTCTGCTGTCTTTTTTAGGGTTTAACAGTCTCCCTGCAGGTTTTTAGTACATTAGCAGTTGTGCTGTAAAAAATAGGGAAAACCAGAATCCCCATTTATAATGCATCTGAGATATCTGTGGAACTCATGTAAGTGGATACAGTTCTATTCATTTTGCTAATGTTATCTAGTGCCACCATTCATTCTTTGCTTTTGTTTTTTTTTTGTTTTGTTTTTTTACTAAAAAGATAGCTGAATACATTTTGGTCAAGATTTATAAAGAAAGATTATTTGCAAAATGTTATGAGAAACTTTTTTTTTTTTTAAATGTTTGGAATTTCATTTATATAGCAAAAAAATAAAAATCCCAGCGGTGAATAAATACCACCAAAATAAAGTTTTATCTGTCTCAAAAAAAAAATGCTAAAAAAATTCATATGGGTACAGTGTTGCATGACCGCGCAATTGTCATTCAAAGTGTGATTGCACTGAAAGCTGAAAATTGGCCTGGACTGGAAGGGGGTGAAAGTGTCCGGACTGGAAGTGGTTAAACTGATGAGGTTAAGCTCTTTTCAATCCCAAATCTGCTGCAGAGGCTGGGGAGGAAGAGACCATATTGTGCGGTCTTGAAACATACTGCGGACTGAAAAGATCCCGGATCAATTTGCAGGCTCTGGAGGCAGGTGCATGTTGGGATTGTTGGTTTAGAGATTTTAGTGGCAGCTGGAACTGAAGCTCATCTGTGGCCCATCCACGCAGAACAGTTCTGCACTTGTGCTGCAACAGTCTGATTTTTTTGTTTTAATGTGATACGTGATCTGGTTGAAAATTAATGTATTTGCCGATCATTTTAAAGTAATTTTTAGGAGATGTCCAAATTCATTTTGCTATATCTGAGAACTGAATAGTTGTTTATAATTACGGTAGTTTCCTTTACAATTGAAAAGATAGAAATAAATGTGTTTGATGCAGGGGAGAGATGTCTGAAATCTAGGCATGTGACTATTTCACTACATCACTAGCAGTAGTGAGAGGACTTGTTGCAATCTCACTGTGTGATGGCAGCAGAACTCAGGGGTGTGGAGCTGTGTCAGGGTGTCAGCACAGTGGAAATGTGAGTCATTGATGCTGAATTAAAAGCATCAGCAAACAGTAATTTGGATCTGTACTGCAGCCCCTGTTGTCTTTATTATAAGATCATGAATCACATGTATAATTAATTTCTGTGAACCCTTTCTCAGTTATTTGGTGTCACTTGTAATAGGATGATAGAACTGTAAGGGATCCAATAGCATGCAGTGTTATTTACCAGAATGATGTCATGGAACAATTAATGTAGTGTGATATTAAAAGAATTATACTTACCCAAAAAAACAGTATAATTGATGTTTTATTAAACAATAGTGTGCTTGTAGCTGAAAGATTATATAGCTAAACAAATATTGCTCAGAAAAACATATTCTGTATTATATATTGGCAATGGAGTGGTGGGAAACATTGATCTACTTTAAATATCTTTAAAGGCCAATTCAGTCGCACCTGCACCTGAACGATCACTGGCCTACTTAAAGTGGTTGTAAACCCAAAAAATCAAAATGAAACTGGACATTGCATTTAACTAAGCAGTGCAACAGAACTCTACTGTCCTCAGTTTGGCCAGGAAAATAGCATCCTGACATCTGCAATCCTCTCTGCCTTTCTACAGTAAAAAATTCTGACACCTGAGTAAAGAAGGTGTCGCCACGCCATACCACTGTAGTATGCTATATTAACTCCCCAGTCATTTTTATATATGTAATAACTCTCTCTGTAAGAATGACTCCCCTAGTTTTTAAGAAGCTAAATGACATAAGTTGAAAGTAAGAGCTTAAATTAAAATGTCTTATCTGTACGTAAGAGTGTTTAACAGGTTTTAATTATTGAAAGTTATCATTAATTATTTGGAGGAGCAATTCTTTACAGCGCCAAATTCTTTAAAAAGCCAAATTTTGAGTTATAAATGCACTCATTTGTTTAATAATAAACATTTAATTCGAAAATTTAATTTTAGATAACTTACGCCTTTTTCTGTTTGGGAGTTATTACATTAAGAGAGTTATTATTACATATATAAATGACTGGGGAGTTATTATTTCATATATAAAAATGACTGGGGAGTTATTATTTGGGAGTTAATATAACATACTGCACCACCACCCCCTCCTCCTTCTTTGAATGACAGCCTGAGTAGGGAGCCCACACTGTCACTTGCTCTCCACTCCTCTCTCCTCTGGACCTGCAGCAAGCACTACCATCCAACAGACTTGCCGGGCATTGGAGTGAGCATCCGATGTGCACACTGCTAAGCTGCTCTAGGGAGAATGCTGGCTGTACAGCTGGAAGAGGAGTCTAGTGACATACTGACTTCACCTCCCGAGCGCCGGGCAATGTACATGCCCACAGACCAGGTTATATTCAGTGGGCTGAAACAGGCAAAGACCTAAAAAAAACGAAGAACAAATAATGCGCTTGTCATGTTCATTTTGCAAACTGTGTTTTATATTTTTTAGACATTGGGTTTACAACCACTTTAAATATATAAGATATATAAGGACAACTGACGTCTATTCCAAGTATCTTACTCCTGTAGCAGAGTTGTTAACCACATCACTGTTAACTTCCTTACCGTGGTACTCTTAGGCTTCAGGCACGTCCACGTACTGAGGCCACCAAGACTACTGTGGGGTCCTTCTTCAGATGTAGCTCCAGTATCTGGAAAGACCCCCATCCATGCTCAATAAGGAAATTTCCCTTAGACTTCCTGTAGACACAGCAGGTGAGAGGATATCTTCCCAAAGTGAGAGAAATCCCCCTTTGGGCAGTTGCCCAGCTGAAAATTGACAACATAGAATTTTTTATTTTTCCTCAGTGGTCCGCAGAACAAATAAAGTGGATCTTTCGAAATTATAGTGGTTTTGGCTCTTGCAAATAATTCAGATAGCTGGAGTATGAAGCTGTCTGACCCAGTTGTGAGATCCACGCAGTAAACATACCAAGAAACACTGTCATTGTGCATGTGTTATCCCTTAAAGTGTAACTAAACCCACATCAGTAAAATCAGTCTGTATATGCAGTAAAGCATGCTTGGTATACTCACTGTGGAACCTAAGGGGTTAATCTGCATTCTGCAAAAAGGCTGTTTGTTCCTTTATTCTCTGTTCCTCTGCTTTTTCAAGTGACCGCCTCTTCTCTCCAGACTGAACCGTAGGCATGCACATGCTCAGTTTGGTGTGTATTGCTAGAGAGGGTTTTTTGTTATCAGCTCAAGACAAATAAGCACTGTCCAGACAGAGGTTACAGGATTTCCATTCTCCTAGAGCAGAAATAAAACTTTTTAGTACAAGCTTTAGCTTGGACACAGAAGTCACAAGGCTGCTCTAACTGCTGATGAGAAAAGGTATTTATCAATTTATATTTACTAAAATAATTGCACTTCCATGTTCTGTGTACTGTGGGAGAACGGATAGTGAATGCAGGGTCCTGGGTTTAGTAACACTTTAAGCCAGGGTTGTCCAAACTTTTTTCAAAGAGGGCCAGATTGGATGAAGTGAACATGGTAGAGAGCCGAACATTTTTCCGAACATTCTTTGAACCATTACAATTAAATGCAAATAAATTAATTTATGCTAAGTTAATTGCAAACGACATACTTTTCATTTCATAACATTAAGATCAACTGACAGCTGAGTTTTCACAATGTATTGAAAATAAATTTAAAAAAAACTTACCTGCACTAATGTGAAGGGTGAAACTGAGATCTGGACTGCAGCAAATCGGTTAGATCAGGTACAAAGGCAGTGGTTTTGATGCGCAAAATGTCACGCAGATGAGAGTCACTTAGTCCTCACACGGTTCTTGTTAAAGTTCATAGCAGAGAATGTCTTCTCACACAAATATGTTGAGCCAAACAAGCTCAGCATTTTCTTAGCCAATGTCCGAATCTCTTGAAACCTGCCCTTATCCAGTTGGAGGTAAAAGTTCACAAGAGAGAGCTGTTGGAGACGACTGCGTAACTCGCTGTCACAATGCAGCTCAATGAGCTCTTGTGAAAAATCGCTGTTGTGACATTAAAACCGCTTCAAGTTGCTTCAACTTTTTACTGCGGTCGCGCCCTGTTAGTTTGTCTTATGTGCTATGTCTCGTCTGGTAGTGTCTCTTGACATTAAATTCTTTATAAATGGCCACAGTCTCTTGACATATCAGACAGACACAGTGATTCCGTATTTCAGTGAAAAAAAATCCACTTTCCACCTTTCCTGGAAACGACGGCCCTCACTGTCAACTTTCCTTTTTTTATTTATAGTCGCCATTTTATAAATTGGCCAGAAGGGGAAGAGTGAATGGTGGCCGTTTTACGCAGTGCCAGAGTAAAAATGTGGCCCTTCTGGAAATACGTTTATGAGAGTAATATGGCGGGAATTACATTTTGGAGATCTGTTCCTTGTTCATATTTAGCAAGCATAATTCTGCATGATTCTGCTTCTGTTTGACCTTGGCAGGGGTAAGCTGAGTTATTTGACACGGTCAGACTCTCTGGTAGCAGCTCACACACTTCCACCACTCCACAGCGTCACAGATTCTGCTAGATCAGTGCCCTACCTACCTCTGTCCAGCTCCCCGCATCCCAGCCCATGAAATGGCGGTCTGTCTCACACCACAAATACAGCAGTCCCGCGGAGGAGGTAGCTGGAGCTGAAGTCTCTGCTCGTCAGCCGGGAGGGGAAGAAACACTTCACACTGGAACGCCCTGACGTCACCGCCCTCTGTCGCTCTCAGCGTGTCAGGCATGCGCACTGCCCTCTGCTCTCAAGCAGACTGTCTGCCATAGAAGGGAGGGCCGTGGGAGGGCCACATTACACAGAGCAGGGAGGGCTGTTGGAGGGCCATATTAAACAGACCCCCGGGCCGTAAATGGCCCGCGGGCCGGACTTTGGACATGCCTGCTTTAAGCCAAGTCCCCCTGTAAACAAGTGGGTCCCCTTGGCATTTTTTGATCAATATGAAGAAATGAAATGCGTTGTAGACTATAGATTTGGTGTAGTGCCTTTTTCTATCCAAATTAGTAGATCAGTAGTTTTAGATTTTGTTTTTACATTGATTAATCTCAATAATAAGGAAATGCATTTCTAAGCATTTGTGCTTTTTGAGCCATTTGGTTGAGTACACTTGTTGTGCATGAATTGCCAGATAAATTGAAGCATGTATGTATTTTAGAATTATGTTGATAAATTAATACTAATCGTATCAACTTTTCAACAATCATTTGACTAGTGCCTCTTGGATTGCTGATTAGGGAAAAGACAATCCGTCATACGTATATTTACAAAATGTCTATAATGCATTGTTTATACCAAAGTACTGTAATTAATAAGTATTTAGTTGCAGGTTTGAATTTAGGGTACACATTAAAGCAATTGGATAAAACACATTCATCTTGGAAGTGAAATAAATGATAGATTGGAGATTTCATTAGTTAATATGGACATTGGTTTTTCAGCATAGCGACTGATTATAGTGTGCTTTCTATTGCTATCATTGTGTAGGAGCAGAGCAGTGAATGAGTTACTAGAGAATACTGAGCTGTAAGCTGTGAATCAGGACAGCCGGGAGTAATAAAGTAGAGTACAGGAAAATGATAGGATGAGGGTAAATGATCTTTTGTAATTCATCAGACAGGTTTACCAACGTCATGTAGTGTGCAAGCCATGAATTATTCTGTCCTTCAGCATCTGCATTAGGCGTCACGTTCTATTTCTAGTCAAGAGTAGTTCAGTTTAATGGTTGTTAAGTCTCTATCCTAGATGATATTGTTTGGCATCACAATAGTACAAGGATCTGTCCCTTGTGTTCTGCCTCTAAGCAGAGATATACCATGGAAGCAATAATTCACAGAGCTACAGTGCCATATTTCTAGTCACTTTTACCACATGTACTGTTGTACCAAAGGAAACTTATATTACACTTATTTTGTGAAGTGTTGAGATAGATATGTTTGACAAAAAAATGGAAAACCTACATGATGAGGTGTGAAAATGATGAAAGTGGATGTGATCTAACATTTAGTGGTGCACCGAAATGAAAATTCTGGTGCTGAATACTAAAATTCAAAATGCACTTGGCCGGAAAGTGAAACCGAAATGTGCAGTTTTTAAAAATGAATATATTTTTTTGAAAAAATACTTTGATTAAAAAAAAACAAAAACAATATATACCACAATTTTTTTGTAAAATATGAAAGAGGATGTTACGGCGAGTAAATAGATACCCAACATGTCACGCTTTAAAATTGCGCACACTCATGGAATGGTGTGAAACTGTGGTACTTAAAAATCTCCATGGGTGATGTTTTAAAAATCTCTACAGGTTAATAGTGTAAAGTTACAGAGGAAGTCTAGTGCGGGAATTATTGCTCTTACTCTGGCGTTCGTGGCGATACCTCACATGTGTGGTTTGAACACCATTTACATGTGTGGGCATGGCCTATGTATGCGTACACGGGGGAAGGGGGGCGGAGGCACTTTTTTAAAACTTTTTAAAAAAATTTATTTTATTTTTTTTGCACTGTCCCTTTCAATCACTTTAATTTTTTAATCACTTTTATTCATATTACAAGGAATGCATGCTTCACTTGTGATATAAATAATTAGTGACAGGTCTTATTTATGGAGAGATATGGGGTCAATAAGACACCACATCTCTCCTCTGCAATGTAAAGCATTAGATCAAAAAAAGAATTGATCTAGTGCTTTAAAAAAAAAAAAAAAATGGCTGGAACCGGAAGTAACATTGCTCTGGTCTTCCAAAGGCATAGAGATGTGTGGAGGCCATCTTTCCTTCACTAATCTATGCCCAGCACAGGGATAGTTTGATGGTTTCTCAGGTAAGGCTGAGAACTACCGAGCAGCGGCGGGTGTATGGCGGTGAGGGGCAGGGTTTTTTCGGCACCTGTTTCGGTGCTTTTTTTTTTTCTTTAAGACTGCCGATAGGGGTGTTTTTGGCCAAAACGTTTCGGCCACCCAAAATTTCAGTGCATCCGTATTAACATTCTTTTGCTTCCACTATGTAATGAGACACCTAGCTAACAGATGAGAAGCCTCACTTTTGTCATTCAATACGTGCTCTGGTAGTAATATGGAGTCGTGTCAGAGCTTACTGAGCCTTAAAGAGTGCAAATTGTTGGTGCCCACTTAGCTGGTGCCTCTGTGAGTGAAGTTGCTAATTTTATTTGCCATGTCACGAGGTTCAGTATCAAAGGTTATAACCGCATATCAGGGACGTGCAATTCCTATCGCCCGACACCTGGGAAACGCAGATCCGGACGCTGGACAGGTGGTTTATCTTTATATTTAGCCCTGCTGCGGGATAACAACTGTGGACACCTGCTGACTTTCTCCCTAGTGATCAGAGTGAAGAGTGGAGCAGACAGAGGCAAGCACACACTAACCCTAAGCTCTGGCGAATGGAGAGCAGAGCACCTTGGGGACACCAGGACTCCTTCCCAGGATCATCCTCAGCCCGCAGCCAGCCAGAGCTCCATGAGGATCATCTGCTGCAAGCTGCATTTGTGATCCACAGAGGGCCAGGAGATCAGTCTGCCCAGGGTTGGATTAATATAGGGTCTACTTGAGCTGCAGCTCCATGCCCCTACCTTTTAATATAAGCTCAGAGTGATCTGGATGTGGCTGGTGGTAGGATGCAGGTGAGCTGAGCCAGGCTCTCTCCACCATCCTCTGCAAATGCTGTGAGCGGCAATAGCTGCAGTCTCACGACTACCTGCAGTGATGTGATACTGCTGAACCCTGGTGTCACTTGTGAGGTCCTGAAGCCTGGATATGCCCAGGAGGAAATGGGCTCAGAGAAGCACAGCAGGTAGCATTCCCAACTGCTGGACCAGGCACAGGAGTGGGAACCCTCTCTTCCTTCTTTGTCATCCAGACACAGGCAACTCACTCTGCAGCCAAGATGGCTGTCACCACTGCATTCCATGTATCTTATGCTGCCGGGACTGATATGGAGGAGAAAGAGGAGACCACGGCCACTGCTGCCCCAGCTGCAAAACCAGACTCCCTTGTATGCTTAGTAGCACACAGTGCAAATACTGCAAACACTGCACAGCCCAATGTCACTGCATTGACAACCGATTACCAGTGCTCATTCCGAAGCTTCATAGGAATTCAGAAAGGCCCCCGGGTAGGCCCGTTGTCCTGGTCCCTGCTTCCTAGTGACAGAGTTCGTCAGTTCTTTATACACCATCATTAACCATCGGGATGCAGCATCTTCCTTTTAAATGGGCTGTCAGATGTCTGATCTGTCCAGGAAGCATAGAAAGTTCTTGATTGAAAGTTTAGAATTCGGGTTGAAGTTTAATTATTTCTGGCATGTACATCAGTTTTTTGGGGGGGTTTTTTCTTGCAAGTAATAGGAATGGCAATGGGTGCCTGTTTTTGCTCCCAGTGTTGCCAATATTTTCATGACATACTGGGAGGTGGAAATGGTCTTCCAGAACAGGCCCGAGCAGGTATGTTACAGGAGATCTGTCCCTCATCTGGAGTGGGGAGGAGTCCAGCCTTCTGAGGTTTATGGAGAATTTGAACAGGAGCAATAAGAATATTGTATTGATATGGCAGGTGAGCAGTGATAGATTCTAATTTCTGGATTTAGATATCTCTTTGAAGGGTGGTAGATTTTTTTACCAAGAGCTTTTTTTTAAACCTACCGACTGCAATGAATACATTGCAATCAATAGTTGCCACCATAGAAACTGGTTGTTTAATATGCCCAGGGGCCAATTCATGCAGTTGCAGAGAAACTTTACCCCAGATAGTGTTTTGGGTTTTTTTTTTTCCCAACAAACTGAAATCTTGGTTAATCGGGTAATTCAGAAAGGCTATCGGAGTTAATGTAGAGAATGATAGAGTTGCCAGGATGGATAGAAGTGACTTATCGGGGGCCCAGTGAATTTAGGATCCTACTCCAATAATAATGTTCAATATAAGAAAATGGAGAACATTATCCGTAAGTATTGGAATAGTCTTCTGGAGGATAAGGTGTTAGGACCCAAGTTGTCCCCATGCTTTTTGTTTGTGTACAAAAAAGCTCCCTCTCTATGAGACAGGTTTGCTCTGGGGTGATTAACCTCTTGGGGTGTAAAAAGAGTACTCTAACACCTTTTCTAATGGGATTTTCTGAATGTGTTCAGTATAAAAGGGTTGTCAGTCCTCGAGGGTTAATACCAGGATCATAAAAGAGTATGTACCCAACTCCACGGGAAGGAAGTACACATTGAAACAATTTTTGACGTGCATTACCGAGTTATTTACCGGCATCATAACGGTTATTTACATGTGTCGTCATATGTTGGCCACACTTCAAGACCTCCATGTGTGCATAGGGAAATAAATAATATCAGCCATAGCACACCCCTAAGCCCTGCACTCTGTACACAGCACGCTTCTGAACGCTGCACAACACATACTTATGAACTCTACATTCTGCATGTAGCGCACCCCTAAAGCCCAGCACTCTGTACATAGTGGTACTCCTGAACTCTGCATACATAGTCTTACAGATAAAACCGACCCTTGGAAGGCAACCTAATGCTGATGTGGTGCATGATGAAATTGTTTGACACCCCTGCACTATGGTTTCTGGGCTGTACTACGGGTACAAACAACTAACATACACACGTGGTATTGCTGCGATCGCCAGGAGCAGGAAAAATTATTTTGTGTTTTTCTTTCATGGTAGGTTATGGTAGTAGCAAGAAATATACAGCTAAATTTAAATAAAGGGTTGTTTTTGTTTTGTTTTATTTATCAGAAGTTATCCATTACAATTTACCACTAAATGAAAGCCCGATATGTCCTGAAAAATAAGGTATAATCCACCTGGATGCACAAAGTAGTTGTGGTGATATATACAGTTTTGCTGACACATATCAAAGTTGCAAAATTTTGCTTAGGCGTTAAGATTTGTTTTACCCTTAGCAATGAAGGGATTAAATATTGAATAAACATTTTTACTGTACAGAGAGCACTATCAGTCCCTATTGTTTTTTGATGAATGAAATAACTCCTCTTACGTGAGTGGAGGATCTGTGGAACAGTGGGAGCCATGCATGGAGTGAATCTGGAATAATCCTGTTTGCAACCTGTGAAGGGGGTGCAAGCACATGTGACCCTTGACTAGTCAACAGGGTCTAGTCTGGAGGTGAGTATATATTGTTCATGGGAGGTGTATGCATGAGTAGCATTGGTGATCAGTTATAGATTATATTGGGAAATGTGCATAATTTGGTGGAAGATCATACTACTTTGGACTTTGTTTTGAAGTTTATTAGTTTTTTATAGTGCAGTCTTGTGGATTAGTCGGCACCTTTTGCTGCGTTTTATATACATGCCATTTACCTAATGTCAGGCAGGAAAGGAGTGGAAATGCTTAATAGTATTATCATTTTATATCAAGGAGAAGGAGGTTTTGTTCAGTGAAAGAGCAATGGCTTAAATGACGTAGAATGGTGGTATATAGGAACGCTGTCATAATGGATACTATAGACTTTCTGTTTGCAGATCCATGATGATTAATCTGCTACAAAACATTTATTGTAAACCTAGTTTCTAAGCCATATTGAGTAGCAAATCCTGTTGCCACATGAGTTGTCATTTTATACATGTTGGTTGGAAAGTAAAAGATGGATTAGATTAGTTACTTTATTGTCATGATATTCAATAAAAGAACATTTTTATATGATGGCTTGCTGACAACAGCAGTAAATACATGCATATACATGTCCACAAATACATACATACAGTGGGGATCAAAAGTTTGGGCACCCCAGCTAAAAATTTGTATTAATGTGCATAAAGAAGCCAAGGAAAGATGGAAAAATCTCCAAAAGGCATCAAATTACAGATTAGACATTCTTATAATATGTCAACAAAAGTTAGATTTTATTTCCATCATTTACACTTTCAAAATAACAGAAAACAAAAAAATGGCGTCTGCAAAAGTTTGGGCACCCTGCAGAGTTAATATCTTGTACTGCCCCCTTTGCAAAGCTGAGACCTGCCAGTGTCATGGATTGTTCTCAATCATCGTCTGGGAAGACCAGGTTATGTCAATCTCAAAGGTTTTAAATGCCCAGACTCATCTGACCTTGCCCCAACAATCAGCACCATGGGTTCTTCTAAGCAGTTGTCTAGAAAACTGAAACTGAAAATAGTTGACGCTCACAAAGCTGGAGAAGGCTATAAGAAGATAGCAAAGCGTTTTCAGATGTCAATATCCTCTGTTCGGAATGTAATTAAGAAATGGCAGTCATCAGGAACAGTGGAAGTTAAAGCAAGATCTGGAAGACCAAGAAAAATATCAGACAGAACAGCTCGCAGGATTGTGAGAAAAACAATTCAAAACCCACGTTTGACTGCACGATCCCTCCAGAAAGATCTGGAAGACACTGGAGTTGTGGTACACTATTCCACTATAAAGAGATACTTGTACAAATATGGTCTTCATGGAAGAGTCATCAGAAGAAAACCTCTTCTACGTCCTCACCACAAAAATCATCGTTTGAACTTTGCAAATGAACATATAGACAAGCCTGATGCATTTTGGAAACAAGTTCTGTGGACCGATGAGGTTAAAATTGAACTTTTTGGCCAGAATGAGCAAAGGTACGTTTGGAGAAGAAGGGGCACAGAATTTAATGAAAAGAACCTCTGTCCAACTGTTAAGCATGGGGTTGAATCAATCATGCTTTTGGGTTGTGTTGAAGCCAGTGGCACAGTGAACATCTCACGAGTAGAAGGAAAAATAGATTCAATAAAATTTCAGCAAATTTTGGATGGTAACTTGATGCCATCTGTGAAAAAGCTGAAGTTAAAGAGAGGATGGCTTCTACAAATGGATAATGATCCTAAACACACCTCAAAATCCACGGGGGACTACATCAAGAGGCGTAAACTGAAGGTTTTGCCATGGCCTTCACAATCTCCTGACCTCAACATAATTGAAAATCTATGGATAGAACTTAAAAGAGCAGTGCGTGACAGACAGCCCAGAAATCTCAAAGAACTGGAAGACTTTTGTAAGGAAGAATGGGCAAAGATACCTCAAACAAGAATTGAAAGACTCTTGGCTGGCTACAAAAAGCGTTTACAAGCTGTGATACTTGCCAAAGGGGGCCGTACAAGATATTAACTCTGCAGGGTGCCCAAACTTTTGCAGACGCCATTTTTTTGTTTTCTGTTATTTTGAAAGTGTAAATGATGGAAATAAAATCTAACTTTTGTTGACATATTATAAGAATGTCTAATCTGTAATTTGATGCCTTTTGGAGATTTTTCCATCTTTCCTTGGCTTCTTTATGCACATTAATACAACTTTTTAGCTGGGGTGCCCAAACTTTCGATCCCCACTGTATATACCAATATACACATTACATGTTTAGAAAATGTAAGCAATAGCATGTGCAAATGATTTAAAAGTAATTCATGCATTCTAAAAGTAAAGCTGGATGTAAACCGTGCAGGTGAACCAAATTTCCCGTTGCAGCTATTGTATTAACAGCTGGCCCCACTGAGTGGATGCATTCGCTGTTCCGCTGAAAATTTTCCAGTGTGCTCATTTGATAAACGTTGATTGAATGATCGACTTTTGTCAAACGGAGCAGGGCTGGCAGGACATCACTTTCATATTTCAGCTAGTTCCCCATGGACCAAATTCAATTTGTACAATGTATGGCCAGCATTAGAGAAGATATGAAGACAGTATCTTCAAATGAAAGCTATATTACTGAGGTACATTCTTAGGAGTTTGTACAGCTCTGGGAAAGAAACTTTACTTATTTCTATTTGTGGAAGAGTTGCTCTGTATGTTTGTTTTTGTTTTTTGGGTTTTTTTGGGGTTTTTTTGGGGGGGAGTGGAAATATTTACTAAACCTAGAGAGTGCAAAATCTGGTGCAACTCCGCATAGAAACCAATCGGCTTCCAGTTTGTTTGTTTTTTTGCCAAAGTTTAATTGAACAATTTGAAGTTAGAAGCTGGCTACCATGCACAGCTGCATCAGATTCTGAGTGCACCAGTTTTAATTTTACCCCACTGTATGCTGGGTGAGTTAGATCTTTGCTGATGCTGCTACTCTTTTTCTTTAAATGGCCAGTTCAAAATCTGGTGAAGCTGAGCATGGTAGCCAGTGAGCTTCTAACCTCAGCTTCTTCAATTAATCTTTGACAAAAAACAGCTGCACCAGATTTTGTACTCACTGTACCCACAGTAAATCAACCCTACAGTCTCCTGGTTCGGTATTTCAGTATCTAGAATCCATTGTGCTACAGGGGACAGATTTTTTTTCTGTCCTCTACTGTGCATTTGGCTTACCACACTGTAAGGGTCTGTGCACACTGGCTTTCCAAACTCCTGCTTCTAGAGGAGCTTAGCCTTTGCCTGTAGAAGCAACTGTTATCCTACACTCACTGGCCACTTTTATTAGGTACACCTGTTCAATTGCTAAGCAGCCAATCATATGGCAGAGACTCAATCCAATTAGGCATCTAGCTGTGGTGAAGACACTTGCTGAAGTTCAAACCCAGCATCAGAATGGGGATTCAAGTGACTTTGAACGTGGCATGGTTGTTTTTGCTAGACGAGCTGGTCTGAATATTTAAAAAAACTGCTAATCTGCTGGGATTTTCATGCACAACCATCTCTAGGGTTTAGCAGATATCTGTGTGACTTGCGAGCCAAGTTAAATCCACCCAATATCAACTCACCAAGATCACCAAAAAGTGGACACACACTGTCCCTAATGTGAATAGGATCGCAAACACTCAACACACAACTACCTCTGTGTCCATAAAGCTAATAATACATATTTTTTTTTTTTTTTTTATTTGTAGTATATATATATATTTTATTTTATTTTTATGTATATTTATTTCAGTATTTTTGATTATTTACCAATCATGATGTTATATTGATGTATTCATATTTATTTTTAAGTACACATCATTATTTCTTTGGGGATATTATTTTCACATTTATATATTTTTCATATTAGTGGATAATATATGTATATTGGTTCAACACTATATATATTTTTATTTTTATATTATTGTACATCACCTGATTATATATATGTTTACCATGGGTAAATATAACTACTAACACAATAGAGATTCTCACCGGGAGCGCAACACAATATGTATTATTAGCTTTATGGACATCTCTAGGGTTTACAGAGAAGGGTCCGAAAAATAGAAAATATCCAGTGAATGGAAGTTGTGTGGACAAAAATGCCTTGTTGATGTCAGAGGAGAATGATGGGCAACAGCAACTCAAATAACAACTCGTTACAACCAAGGTATGCAGAATACCATCTCTGAATGCACAACACGTTGAACCTTGAAACAGATGGGCTACAGCAGCAGAAGATCACTCTGGGTGCCAGTTTTGTCAGCTAAGAACAGGAAACGGAGGCTACAATTTGCGCAAGCTCAGCAAAATTGGACAGCAGAAGATTGTAAAAACCTTGCCTGGTCTGATGAGCTGCTACATTCAGGTGGTAGGGTCAGAATTTGATGTAAACATGAAAGCATGGATCCATCCTGCCTTGTATCAACGGTTCAGGCTGGTGGTGGTGTAATGGTGTGGGGTATATTTTCTTGGTACACTTTGAGCCCCTTGGTACTAATTAAGCATCTTCTTATGGCTACTTCCAGCAGCATAGTGCACCATGTCACAAAGCTCAAATCATCTCAAACTGGTTTCATGACCATGAGTTCATTGTACTCTAATGTCCTCCAGTCACCAGATCTCAATCCAATAGAGCACCTTTGGGTTGTAGTGGAACCTGAGACTCGCATCATGGATTTGCAGCCAACAAATCTGCAGCAACTGCGTGATGCTATCATGTCAGTATGAACCAAAATCTCTGAAAAATGTTTCCAACACCTTGTTCAATCTATGCCATGAAGAATTAAGGCAGCATTGAAGGCAAAAGGGGGTCCAACCCAGTACTAGCAAGGTGTACCTAATAAAGTGGCCAGTGTGTGTGTGTATGTGTCCATGCACTTTAGGATGCTTAGAGGCACATTTTAAGCTCAGCAATTAGAGGCTGAGCCCCCCCCCCTCTATTTAGCATTTTGGAGAGTGGTTTTCTGGCAGAAAAAAAGCTTGACACACCTAAGGGGTGGGTGGTTGAACCAAAAAAACCACAAAAAAAACCTAATGGATTCTTCCTTCCACAATCAAGGAATCAAGGTTGATGAAGAACCTACCTCACTGAGACATTGTATTGTGACACCGGGACTCCCCACAGAAGACACCTTTCAGGAGCTGCAGCCGCAAATCAACAAAAGTTTTTTCCAACTTTCTTGTTTGACAGAAGTCAATCTAATGATTGACATGGATTGAAATTCAGCCGGTCTGTGCTGCACCAGCCCAATTTTGATCCATTTATGACCCAAAAAAAAAATCTTTTTACCTTCTTCACCAGAAGGGAGGTATGGAGGAGGGATGACAACGGTTTTGATATGTAAATGCCCAGACATGTTGTTATTCACACTACACCTTTTCTCCACTCATAGGTAGAAGGGAATTGGGTGGTTTTACTTTTTTCCTCCCGTAGTCCACCAGTATCTCTAGTTTTTGAGAGTGGAAGAGTTTCCCCAGTCTCACAGTTTATGGTCCGTTAAGAAATCCATGAACAGAAAGATGTCTTAGTTCAAATATCATAGGTGTTGGGGCGCTCAAGGTGAGCCAAGGCCGTAAGCAGACCAATACTGATAACATCATCAGTCTATCTGTTCCCTTTGTAGGCAAACTGATGTTTATCCAGGTCAGTGGAGATGCTGACCTTGACGTGGGGTAGTACAAACCACTCTGTAATCAACGGACCTAAGGCAACTATTTGATAATCATTCAGACATCTCACTACTGTTTGTCGTGTACTGGAACAATAATAGTAGATTTAAAACTGGTAGGGGCAGCAGCTTGTCATAATGACATATTAAAAATGTTGGCGACAATCTCTGCTAACTGATCAGAGAACACCCTGCTGCCTTGTTAGTGTATGTTCCGCCACTGGTTCTTTAATGAGGATTTCATCTCTGAGATTTTGAACATCAAAACAGGTGAAAAAATAATTTAGGGCATCAGGGAGTACAGTGTTCGTTTATGCATGTATGAGGATTATTGTTCTTAAAGCTGTAGTAAACTCTCATATAAAAAAACTCAGAAATAAATACCGTAATGGTCTCCTGTTAAATGCCTCTCCCAGCCTAGCAGTGGAAATGTAGTCTAAGTTGTGTATGCGCAGCTCAGACCACATTTATGGCCTACTCTGTAAGCCATGGCGAAGTGTCTCCTGCACACATCACGGCCCAGCCAGAAAGCACAAACCCAGAAGGAAGATCAGGCAAGGATGGAGGCCAGTGGGACCTAGTAGGAGCCATGAGAACGCAGCGCTGGAGGGGCTGCATTTGACAGGTAAGTCTGCCATATTGTGGGGCCATACTAGCACATTATGGCATATACCTGCAGGGGACCCATTTTAAAGCATATTTAAGTCAAGTTTACTTCTTCTTTAATCCTTCACGACCGAGGGTAAAACAAATGTTAATAACCTGAACACAATTTTGAACTTTGACATGTGTAAGTAAAACCGTACATATCATCGCAACTACTTTGTGTAACCAGGTGGATTATACCTGGTCTCTTTCAGGAATATTGGGCTTTCATTTGGTGGTAAATGGTAATGGATATCTCCTGATTTTTTTTTTTTTTTTTATTAAAGAAAAAATGTCCCAATAGTAAAAAGAAAATTCAAGTCTAGCGGTCTATATTGCCATAACTTACCACCAAAGAACAATACAAATTAATTTCTCCTGCTACTGACGATTGCAGCGATACCACATATGTGTTTTTGTTCCATGTATCCATAGTAGGGCCCAGAAACAATAGTGTGTATTTTGTCTTTTTAGCCTGCCTAAAACACCCTGACACTAATTTTATTTTATTATTTATTACAGGTCCTTATATAGCACTGTCAATTTACACAACGCTTTATGTATATATTGTACATTCACATTAGTCCCTGTCCTCAAGGAGCGTACTATCTAAGGTTCCTAACTCACATTTATACATACTTGGGCCAATTTAGACAGGACCCAATTAACCTACCAGCATGTCTTTGGACTGTGGGAAGAACCTGGAATACCCAATTGAAACCCACACAGATACAGGGAGAACATGCAAACTCCAGCTGGTAGTGCCGTTGTTGGAATTTGAACAGACGACCCTAGTGCTGCTAGGTGGAAGTGCTAACCTCTTGCTGTTTGTAATTTTAAAAGATGCTTAAAAAAAAAAAACTAAAATATACTGACCCTAACACTAACCCCTTTTTACACACTTTTGGTTGTTGACATTTAGCTACCTTGAAGGAAAGAATACAATGTAGCTTTCTGTCCATTCAGAGGAGAAAAAACAGGGGCAGGCTGCACAGTGACTTATTACTGTAATAGCCAGTCAGAGGCTATCACCCCGATCAGGGAACCAGGAGTCCCAAGTCCCGATCGTTAGTACAAAACCGGGAGCTCTTGGTGAGAACCTGGTCTTTGTGCTGGAAGGGTGCTATGCAGCGTGCTCCCAACACAAATACAGGTACAGTATATAAACATAAACCCATGTTTTGGACTTACTTGAGTCCACAGTCCTGTCTGCACATTGGAGATTGCAGTCTGCAAACTTAGTAGCTGCTGCAGGAATGGTGCCGTCCAGCCAAGTTTCTTTATTAACCATCACCCAGCTATTATTTTTGTCCAAGGTGATCATGAGATTGTTGGTGAGTGATCTTTTAGTGTTGTAATAGAGACTTGACAAAGCTGGTCTGTGCAGTTTTTAGCCTATCTGTTAGGCCAGTTCTCTTGCCCTGATTTTGCTTCCTATATCTACTCCACCTTTGTAGTTTCTCTGGTGAGATGGTGATATTCCCAGGATCTGTTGCTTTGTTTAATCAATTTCTCATTTTTTATGCATCCTTTTTGTCTGAGAAATTGTGTTTACAACTTCTGTCAACAAATTCTTAATTACCATTATCAAATTATTTGTCTTATGTAACTTGGTGATAATAGTCACCTTACCCGAAATAAGGATTGTGGTGTTTACTCTTACTAAATTGAATATTTTATGTTCCTGCTTTTACTAGTAAGGACAGAGCAGAAGAAATATGTTCTGTCAGAAAGCATTCTAAGATCTTGTTTTTATAAACCTTGCTTATATACTAATATATATATATATATATATATATATATATATAATTTATTACACAGACCAACTGTTTTTTTGTTTAGAAAGAAGCAGCTTTGAAAATAATTTTTAATGTCTGCAAATGAATTGTACAAGAAAATGTACTGTGGTTGATGAATATGATGTTTATAAATGGATAGATCCTTTCACATTTCTCTACTCTTACAGATAAAAAAAAAAACCTGTTTATGATATGATTTTTACTAAACCATATATAACATGTGTGCAGTTATTTTCCAGCAGGTGTCCAGTTAGTAGTCAAAGGTTAAACGATAAACTGTCAGTCCAGCTTAGTCACCTAAATCCAATTAAAAATGTCAGGCCAACTGTTGTGTACTTCCTGCTTGCATTTGGTTTTGGCTGTTCCTTGGTTTGTAATGAAATCATCATGTTCTGAAGTTTACGTGGGCTTAGAGCTGTGACTGTGAGAAGCTGTCACGTCTCGCTTCAGTTGACCTGGCAGCAGCAACTAATGACCCGACTGCATTACTTGCCAACAAGGCAGAGCCCACAATGTGGTGTTTATGTATGACAAAGCTGTAAATGTAATATCAGATATATTAATAGCCCGCGCCACATTGCATTCTGTAATTAAACAGATTTCACAGCACACATACAGATATATCATTAGAATATTTGATGGCACCTTCTTTGTATTCATTAAATGCAGAATAATTAGACTATTGTGACTTGGTATATTAAATGTAATATAAAATATAGCTATCTCCTCGCAGATTTTATTGTGACAGTTCCTATTCAAGTATCCCTATTTTAAATAATTTAGTTCAAACAAGAAACCAGACTGACAAGCTGTCAATGTACAGTTGTATTACTGCCTTGAAGTGTTTTGTAAAGGTCCAATTTTTATTTTTAAAAATAATGAACATGTCACACTTGCTCTGTGTAATGGTTTTGCACAGTGCAGCCACAATTCTTCCTCTTATTGGGTCCCCTGCCTCCACTCTGGAATCCTCCCCTCTGCAGAGTGCTCACATTGCAAGTTGCTTCTATGGGGGCACTCATGCATGTTCACTCCCAATCCCCGCTCTCCGTGTCTCAGCCCCACCCTCCACTCCCTCCTCACTGGCTATGATTGACAGCAGCAGGAGCCAATGAGGAGGGAGAGACCAAGGAGAGCTGCTGCTTTCATGCACATCGCTGGATTGAGATTGGGCTTTGGTAAGTATTAGGGGAGGCTGAGGCTGCACAATGAAGGTTGTGTGTGGTGTGTTTTTTTTTGTTTTTTTTTGTTACCGTCATGCATAGTATGTCAATAGACTTGTCAATTCCACTCCATTTTTAATATCATCTTAAGTTTCTAATGGTTTGCATGTGTGCTTTTTGCCTTTAATACCATGTAGTTGTCTGTATACGTACTGCTAATTCCTGTAAATAACCAAAAACTAGTATAGATGTTGTAATAATGCCTTTTATTAGAGCCAACTTGCAGAGAAATGTTTAATTGGCAGGATCTTTGACTGAAACCTGTCTGCACATGGGGAAGACCTGAGTGGCCATATCATTAGAAGAGAGAGGGGCAGGGTTTAACTTTTTGACTTTACTCAAAGAAGCTATACTAGAGTTGGAAAGGGGTAGATTTACTAAATCTGGAGAGTGCAAAATCTGGTGCAGCTGTAAATGGTAGCCAATCGGCAGATTTTGCAGTCCAGTTTTAGAAAATCAACCCCATAGTCTTATTAAAAAAAAAAAAAGATGCAAATGTGTTCAGTAGGCTTGTGTTATATTCTAATACAGGGATCAGCAAACTTTTACATATTAAGTGTCATTTTTACAAGCAATAGACAGTTATTGTACTAGTGAACAATAGTGCACTGTAGTGTTGTTTTTTGTTTTTTTTAATATATTTTAATGGCACGTTTATTGAGCAAGGTCTGGTTCATCAATACATGTCATACAGAGGATAGGTCAACATAAAGATGAAACAGATTTACAAATATAATGTCAGCATGAAATAAAGAATGGAATGTTTTTCCTGCTATTTATTTATTTATTTATTTATTTATCGAGTTTATATAGCGCCAAAGGGTTTGCTCAGCGCTGTACAATAGAGGGGGGACAATACATGAAACAGTACAGTAACATCAAACAGCACACAAGGGGTAAGAGGGCCCTACTCTTTCGAGCTTACAATCTAGGAGGGAGGGGGTAGAGGTACAGGAGGAAATGGCTGTGGGGGATGGAGTGGAAGGAGGAGGGAAGGGCAGCGGCTGTTAGGTGAGGGTGGGGTAGGCTTCCCTGAAGAGGTGGGTTTTCAGGGAGCGCCTGAAGGTGAGGAGGGAAGGTGACAGTCTGATGGGTTGGGGTAGTGAGTTCCAGAGGATGGGGGAGGACCTGGAGAAGTCTTGCAGTCGTGTGTGGGAGGAGGAGACCAGGGAGCAAGATAGAAGGAGGTCCTGTGAAGAGCGAAGGGTACGGGTAGGGTGGTATCTGGGAATCAGGTCGTTGAGGTAGTTAGGGGCAGTGTTGTGAATGGCTTTATAGGTCAGAGTGAGCAGTTTGAATTTAAACTACTGGTGAGGTAGTTAGGGGCAGTGTTGTGAATGGCTTTATAGGTCAGAGTGAGCAGTTTGAATTTAAACTGCTATAAAAATACTGCAGATTTTACATAGACCTCAATGAAAATAAGCAAATAAAAAGAACAAAAAAGATCTTGCCAAAATCTGTTGTCCACATTAATACGACTGACCCATTCTCACCACATTTTGTCAAACCTAATAGGGCACCCTTGGGCCTCATTAGTTATCCCTTAAAGGTGCAAAACATTGAGTAGTCCTTACAGGTACTGTTTTTCTGGCATAAAAGTGTAGTAAAAGTAAAAAGGTTTTTTGGAACTGCTGAGACCCAGATCACCAAAAATACCTAAAAGGTACCTTTCTGAACTACAAATATTGCGGATGGCCAAATTCTGGGAATTAAAATTGGTGATCTGCGGTGGGTCTAGTTTTATCAGAAGCCTATACCCATAGGTAGGATATTTTCATCTACTTTTTGGCCTTTTTCAAAGGTTATGATCATTTTTAAATGGCTTATCTCTCGCAGATAACAGTGCTAAAGCCTGAGACAGAAAATTCGTACAACCCATGTTCGGATATTGCAAACACAGGATTTCCCAGCAACACTTGCAGAACAACCAATTTGGCCCTGTCTAACAGTTTGCGTTAAAAACGGAGTGTTTTGTTTGCACACATTTGCAAATACATGCGTAAGCCACAGTCCCGTGTCAAGGGTCCTCTGTACACTTTGGACCTAACTCTAAAATTTACAGAGCCTCCATAGTAGGAGCACATATATCAATGGATAGGTTGAGGGCAGGTGTACCTGGAGGAGCCCATCTCTTCTTAAAGGTACAGGGACGCACGTGACACCCAGCTAAACCAAAATGACAGCAAAGGCATCCAGTGTTTCCCTGCATCAAAATTAGCCAACTACACGAAATATGGCACCTGTCCCAACCTATAACCAGCTTTAGCAGTAAGGTGCACATGGAAAGGCAATGCACATTGCAAACCAACAAAGGATTTCCCAGCAACACTTACCAACCAGCCTTCAAAAAAACCATGTTCGGAATACCTCTGTTCCATTGTTCCCTAAGATTGGTGAGCATAGAGGGTGTTTCTGTACAGTCTGTTGATACATTGGTTGAAGTAAAATACTTTGCAATAAAGTGGGTTGGAAAAGCAACCATGCAATCCCAATCAGGCTTCAGCTGCATGTCCAAGTTAAAAGTTTTTAAAGTTACAAATGTTAGGGGTTCCTAACTCTTGTTTCAACATGAAGAAGGATTTAAATGATTACAGTTTGATAATTTTAAGCCCACTGAGGGCCACAAGGAACAGGCAGGTTAGTTCCCTTAGTCTTAGTTTGTTTTCACTTTTTGAACTCATGGTTGTATTGCTAATGACAAGCTAAACGTATTAATATTATATAATGAATTTAACTTGCCATTAGCAGTCAAATTATGAGTGCAAAAAAAAAAGGGTTAGGAGTCTGACACTTGCCACGTTTTAAATACTTTATGCACTTTGTTATGAGTAAGGCGCGTTGAGGCTGAAACAGGTCAATGTTTGTTCCTGGATTTTTACCCTTGTATTATGAATATTGAATAAAGAGTGAAGACTATAGATCATCAAGTTGCCGACTCATTAATTGGTTCATATATGTTGGCTGGCAGAGGCTGGTAGCTGGGTACCGACACATGGATTCACTTCATATGATTAAACTTACAGGGTTGTAGTGCTGCCCAGTTTGCAATACTAGTTCATGCACTTTCATACCTCACATCAGCTGCAGAGCCTTCAATTTTAGACCTCGGATCAGCCCTAAACCTTTCACCTTTAGACCTCAGATCAGCCTTGGACCCTGTACCTTCAGGAATGCAGTGGTTTTACATACCCACTGCAGAATTTAAATGAGGAAAAATGTTTGCATGCTGGATGGGGTCCTTCCACCCTCTGAATTCCTCAACCATTGGTGGGGCTCAGCTCTACTTTCAGCAGCATCAGGAAAGTGGGTGGCCCATGCTTGAACATACTTTGTGTTTGACAGCCTAGTGGGGGGTGTTAATAACATTCAGTATTTTATTGGGATTTTATGTGATGGACCAACACAAAGTAGCACATAATTGTGAAGTGGAAAGAAAATGATAAATGGTTTTCAATTTTTTTTTTTACAAATATGTGAAAAGTGTGGCGTGCATTTGTATTCCACCCCCTTTACTCTGATACCCCTAACTAAAATCTAGTGGAACCAACTGCCTTTAGAAATCACTTAATTAGTAAATAGAGTCCACCTGTGTGTAATTTAATCTCAGTATAAATACAGCTGTTCTGTGAAGCCCTCAGAGGTTTGTTAGAGAACATTAGTGAACAAACAGCATCATGAAGGCCAAGAAACACACCAGACAGGTCAGAGATAAAATTGTGGAGAAAGCAGGGTTAGGTTATAAAAAAATATTCCAAGCTTTGAACATCTCACGGAGCACTGTTCAATCCATCATCCGAAAACGGAAAGAGTATGGCACAACTGCAAACCTACAAAGACATGACCATCCACCTAAACTGACAGACTGGGCAAGGAGAGCATTAATTAGAGAAGCAGCCAAGAGGCCATGGTAACTCTATAGGAGCTCCAGAGATCCACAGCTCAGGTAGGAGAATCTGTCCACAGGACAACTATTAGTCGTACACTCCACAAATCTGGTCTTTATGGAAGAGTGGCAAGAAGAAAACCATTGTTGAAAGAAAGCCATAAGATGTCCCATTTGCAGTTTGCGAGAAGCCATGTGGGGGACACAGCAAACGTGGAAGTAGGTGCTCTGGTCTTTGAACTTTTTTACCTAAAAGCAAAACTCTATGTGTGGCAGAAAAATAACACTGCACATCACTCTGAACACACCATCCCCACTTTGAAACATGGTGGTGGCAGCATCATGTTGTTGGAATGCTTTTCTTCAGCAGGGACAGGAAAGCTGGTCAGAGTTGATGGGAAGATGGATGGAGCCAAATACAGGGCAATCGTAGAAGAAAACCTGTTAGTCTGCAAAAGACTTGAGACTGGGGCAGAGGTTCACCTTCCAGCAAGACAACGACCCTAAACATACAGCCAGATCTACAATGGAATGGTTTAGATGAAAGCATATTTAGGGGTGTGGAATCTTTTAAAAAAATTACTTGTCCAGGGACCAAGTCGGTGCCCCAATCTACTTGTCCCTCATGACAATCTACTTGTCCAGATAAAAAAAAAAAATACATTTAAACCAAAACCATAGTTAAATCTGAGGTAATTTTTAGGAATGTATGGGGCTTTTAAAAACAAAAGGGGTGTTATGGCGACTTAAACGTGTAATAATTTTAGGATTGCACTGTTTATCTCCTTCCCTCTGTGCCTCTCTCCAGCACCGCACTCTGGGACTAGCGGGGGGGAAGAGACCTTGCAGTGTAATGAGCACCGATTGGCTGCTCATCAGGAAAGGGGAGTGTCGGCAATATCCTTTATCCCTTTCAATGCCAGAGCTGTTTTTGCGTTTTTTTTTAACAAGTTTAAAAAATTATTTTAGACCTGAAGATTACATAAAACCCCCAAACATTATATATTTTCTGAAAGCAGACATCCAGAGAATAAAATAGTGGTAGTTCCAATTTTTGATGGCTCATATTACCACAAAAGTTCAGTAAAAAATACAAGCAAGTTATTTTTAGGGCACTAAAAAAGCAATAAATTACGGGGGTTTTTTTAAATATAAAAGACAAGGTTGCATCAAGTAAACATGTCAAACCTTTAAATTTGTGTGCATTTATGTACCCTATATTTTCTATAGGCGACACTTTTAAAGCCCCCTACAGGTAATCAGTATTGTGTACGGAGGAGGTTTCATGCTACAATTATTGCTCTCATTCTAGCATGTGTGGTGATATGTAACGTGTATCGCAATCTACGTTTTTAATGTGTAGGCACCCCAGTGTGTGCTTTTACGTTTGTACATGCTTTTATGTGTGTGTGTGGGGGGAATGTTATCTGCTTGGATGTAACTTTTTGATGTTTTACAATAAAAAAAAAAAAAAGTCCCCTATGTGATGATTTTTGGTGCCAAGTTCTCTTTGAGATATCCAGGGTTTAAAAGACCCTGCATATGTCTCCTCTGTGCTCCCCTGAATGTAATGCAGTGTACATCACATTGCATTACATTCTTTTCTCATTTTTTGATGGCCAGAAAATCTTTCAATGGGGACTCGGAAGTGACCTCATAACGTCCCTTCCAGGTCAGGACAAGAAGGGGAGCGGATGTGTCTGTCTCCTCCCTCCTCTCTAGCCTATGGCAGTGAGCTGATCCTGGGCCTGCAAATGGGCAAGCGGAGCCTGGGAGACAGTGGGCGGGGGGAGGTTCACGTGGGGGCTGGCATTGTGTGGAAGCAATCGGAGGCAGCGCTGCTTTCACCTGACAGGTGAGCCCTGTTGCTTGCCCACAGCAGGGCTAAAGGTTAAAAAAAAAATTGCCTACCCGATGTGCGGAACTACATGTCTCGGGTGTCGGGCGATATGGCTCAGTCAAAGTCCAGACCTAAATCCAATTGAGAACCTGTGACAAGACTTGAAAATTGCTGTTTACAGATGCTCTCCATCCAATCTGACAGATCTTGAGCTGTTTTGCAAAGAAGAATGGGCAAACATTATACTCTCTAAATGTGTAAAGCTGGTAGAGACATCCCCAAAAAGACTTCAGCTGTAATTGCAGTGAAAGGTGTTTCTACAAAGTATTGACTTGGGGGCTGAATACAAATACACGCCACACTTTTCAGATGTTTATTTGTAAAAAAATTTTTAAAACAATTATGTGCCACTTTTGTGTTGGTCTATCACATAAAATCCCAATAAAATACATTTTACATTTTTGTTTGTAACAGGACAAAATGTGGAAAATTTCAAGGGGTATGAATACTTTTTCAAGACACTGTAATTAGCTTCACTCTTATGGACTAAGTACAGATGCACATTTAAACAGATTCCTGAATACCTCTTGGGGTTCCTGACCTGCAGGTTGCCTGCCTCTGCATTAGCTGACAGTTATTTCATTGAAAACACAGCAACTACTGGTAACTTTTTGGTGGGAAATCGTATCTGCCAAAAAATGTGTAATTCTGCTCAGCCAGTTTTGTTATCCAGGTGTCCTTGTTGGAAACAATAACTAGGGTAGTGACTTTACATTTCAGCAATACAGCTTGAACACCAACCAAGATCTCTTCTTGAATGAATAAATAGCTCTACCAGAATGCAAGATGCCATTGTTAGGTTATAGAGATATAATCAGCTCTGCAGTTAGAGTGAAAAATATTTTTGTTCACTTGAATCGCAGATTGTGTGTGATGTTTCATTGAAATATTATATTTCTGTATTATATAATTTTATTGTGTTCCACTGTTTTAACCTACTTGAATTGATTTTCTTCAATCCATCTGCAATAAATATTGATTGTCATTTCACTTTTCTGTTTTCGTATAGAAATATTGATGCTCTATGAAGTTTGTTCCTTTCCTTCATCACACCACCACTGATGTTGCATATAAAATAACGGTTTGCTGTCCTGTGTCTCCATCTTGGCTGAAAGTGCAGAGTGGCCCTGAACACTTTTGAGCAGTCTTGAATATACAACCTCTACTCTGTAAACAAGCTTGTTCTGTGAAGATTCATCTTTGAGGTATTTAAAGGGAATGTACATACTAAAAAAGACATTTTGAAATCTCCCTTTCCTTGTCCCTTCCTTTCTCCTCTTCTCTCTAGTCCTTTCCCTCTTGCCCCTTGTTCCATGTGAAACCCCCTGGTTAAGTTTGATTACTGGAAAGGGAAGTATGACCACTGATACCCTTAAGGTCCCCTAGGCCACAAAAAGAGCCATGGGAAAAGTTGCTGCCAAGTGGTGGTGTGAACACAGACGCCGAGTTAACGTTGGAGACTTGGTGAGCTACTATGCCCTACCAGTATATTAGGAACTATCCCTCTGATCACCATTGTCTATGCCAACAGACACTTGCAGTCATGATCTGGATGTTTGCAGTGCAATAACAATTATGCACCCATCACATTCTCTGAACTTTTATAGGGAAACTCTGTCTTTCTTTTTTTTTTTCTTTTTTGTTTTACTAAATATGTCCATATGTTTGTCTTTTACCAACATGTGTTAATACTATGTACATGCCTGAACATATTTCCGATGTCTGAATGTATATATTTCTAGCTGAATTAAAATGCATTTTAAAGTGATTTCTTTGTCTCTTAAGCAAATACTGTAAGTATATATACTGGTCTGTAGCTAGATACAATAGTTGAGAATCATATTAAAAATGAGAAGCTCTAAAAATAAAATAACACATAACTGGCATCAGTTGTACATCTTTGTGATTTATCTTTCATGGCATAATAAAGCTGACCAAAGGCATTCGAAAATGATCCGCTAATATCTGACCCCTGAACACAGACACGCAGGCTATTATCACACAGGCAGAAAATTCTCATCACGCGGACCTACTAGCCAAGGGAGTTTACTGAAGTCTGAAGGTGCCCATAGATAACACAACTGTCACCTGTTCCTGCTGAAATCTGCAGAATAATGTATCAGTCTTTTAATGAAGACAGGTACCTTAGCACCCATTCAAACAGAAGCAGTGTCACTTACAGACATTCATTATTTTTGATTTAGTTTTACCAGCAAATGAAATCTAGGGTCAGGGCATACATTTTTTTTTTTTAAATCTGGGATCTATTACTACTGTTACTTTTTTTTCTATGACATTTTCTGTTATGCTTTTATGCCTACAGCATACATATAAAATTGCATACACAGAAAGTTTTTCAACTTGTAACCTTGTCACCAGACCATACATTTCAATAGAAATTTCCGATAAGATTACATGTTCATGTACTGTACCTGTCAGATATGTGCATAAATGCACATATCTGTCAAAACTTTCTTTGTGTAAACACCCAAAGCCCTGAGACTGCTGCTGGGCACCACCATCTTGCATTTGATGTCAGCACCCCAACAGATTGTCATTCAAGTGACTCTATACAGTATTCCCCACCGCTGCTCCCCCAGCATCTATATAAAAGGCTATGTAGGCTATGTTTTTTTCAGTGCTTTTTATAGGGTCGTTTGATATGGTAATAATATCCTGCGCAGTAGTAAGAATCTTATGGCCTGTGCATGGGTGCAGAACGGTCATTTGGTAATCAGCATTATTTCTTTAACTATTTACTAAACCCTGGTACTAACCTCCAAGGCACCTACAATGGAAATTCACCCCTTATTTATTTCAGGTACTTGTATAGCGCCGTCAATTTACGCAGCGCTTTACATATATATTGTACATTCACATCAGTCCCTAACCCTCAAGGAGCGTACAATCTAAAGTCCCTAACTCACATTCATACATACACATACTATGGACAATTTTTGACAGGAGCCAATTAACCTACCAGCATGTCTTTGGAGTGTGGGAGGAAACCCATGCAGTCACAGGGAGAACATGCAAACTCCAGGCAGGTGGTGCCGGGGTTGGGATTCAAACCAGCGACCCTAGTACTGCCAGGCGGAACTGCTAACCATTTAGCCACTGTGCTGCCTGAAAAACTGGTTACAGGAGTGAAGAATGAATTGCACTCCTGGGACTCAAGGAGAAATATAGCCAAATAGTTTTGGTTATACTTGTCCTTTTAACTACTGTATTGCAAGCATTCAGCTTGAACAAAGATGTTTCCATTTGCCTTTTATTCAGAGGATACCCTCATTCCCAATACTAAAGTGTTTGAAAGGGAAATTCCGATCATTTTAGAAATTTAGGCCCTTTGAGAATATAATTTCCCCTTTTAATTAAAAAAGTATGATATCCTGCAAAGGAGCAGCTGAAAAAAAACTGCAACAGATATGTACCTTGGTTGCAGCAGCAGAAAATAAGGATGAGAGGTAGATTCCTCTTGAAATACAATGTACAATCGGCTTGCAGATAATAGGAGTGTTCTGAAACTGAAAGTAGAGGGATTTTGTTTAGCTCTACATCTTTTTGCATTCCTCAGGCTGGCCCCAAAATAAGAATAAAATGAGGATTTGCTTGGGATTTTACTGATTTTAAATGTTGAAGGGTAATGTCACTTTTGTAAAAAAAATAAATATATATACACTACCTTATATATACACCTTTACTTTTCTTCTCAGACAGTGCAGCTAATGCTGTGGTGGAAATTGATAATGCCCTGTACAATTTGGGTACAAGACAATGACATTTCTTCCCAACAGACCTCCAAAGTGTCACTAGAGCTCTGTAAACATTTTATACAAACTATCAAAAGTGTGCCTGTTCCAGAACGGGAAGGATGGGTATGGTGGTGGGCAGTATGTATTGTTTGGGAGTGCTGAACATATGATAAATTGTGGAATGTATGTTGGTTGATTAGTTTTGTGCAGAAGAGGAGAGCAGAGCAAATGTTGGCAGACACTATGTAACGGAATGAAGGGAGTATGACTGAGGGCACTGTGTGCAGAAAAGCAATGTGTAGGGTATAGTCGCTGGCAGTATGGGCAGGAGAAGAGTGGGATGCGTATGACAATGGGCAGGAGAGGAGTGCAGAGGGTAGAATAGTGGCAGTATATGCAAGAGATATATGTGTATAACAACAATAGGAGAGAATTGTTTATGGCATCAAGCACTGTGATGACAAGGTGTACATAATGCGCATGCTGAAGTGCGCAGAAGTCGCCAACTGTCTGCAGAGTCCATAGATAAAGACCTCCAAACTTCGTGTGGCCTTCAGATTAGCACAACAGTGTGTTGAACTTCATGGAATGGGTTTCCATGACCGAGCAGCTGCATCCAAGCCTTACATCACCAAGTGCAATGCAAAGCGTCGGATGCAGTGGTGTCAAGCACGCTGCCACTGGACTCAGAGTAGTGGAGACGTGTTCTCTGGAGTGACGAATCATTGTGTGAAGTTTGGTGGAGGGGGATTATGGTGTGGGGTTGTTTTTCAGGGGTTGGGCTTGGCCCCTTAGTGCCAGTGAAGGTAACTCTTAAGGCGTCAGCATACTAAGAAATTTTGTTCAATTTCATGCTCCCAAATTTGTGGGAACCATTTGGGGATGGCCCCTACCTGTTCCAGTATGACTGCACAACAGTGCACAAAGCAAGGTCCAAAGCTGTAGACTGGAGCAATCCCAATTCTCCTTTCTTTAACACAGGACTAAAAAAAACAAGTGTCCTTCCTTATTTTTGTGTTTCAGCCCTGTGTGGGTCTTAGTTGTAGCTGGTGTAAGAACGTAACGCACTTCAATTTAAAAGTACTACAGCCATTGGACATTGTTACACAGATGTTAAATATGTTAACAAAAAATACACAGACTTTGATCAAATTTGCTCATTAATACGAATACATATTGTCCAAACAAATTCAACATATATCATACTGGATAAAAACAATGAATAATGCACATACAAATACAATAAATGCTAATCAATATTAGTCCATAGTAAATAAATTAAAAGTGCTCTTCCTAAGGCTGCAGAGCGCCGCTGCATGTTCCAGTGTGTGTTCCATGTGAAGCAGAAATTACCCTACGCGTTTCGTCACCAACATGCGATGTTTTCAGGAGTGTTTCACGTCTTTGATAAACAAATACAAGAGTTATACTATTGTAGTTTTGTAAGTGCATACATTGCTTTTATTCTGCCATGTTTTTAATAAACCGTAAACACTGAGCACCCTTACTTTATCTGTCGTGGTTTGGGCTGCACTGTAAATCCATTAGAGATCATTAGATGAATGTGGAGGTTTCTTGGCATTCCTTTAGAGAGTACATTGGGTTTCCGAAAGTTCGCATTGACTTTCTTGTGCAAACAAGGGGTCACATGCCCTCTGGTGAGTGTGATGGAAAGTCACGCAAGTGCACAAGATGATTTGCATGGATAAAGTGGACCTATAAGAAATTGTGACATCTATGAACTTTAGGAAGAGCACCAGAGCACTTTATTTTTTTTGGACTAATTTTCATTTTATTTATTTGTATGTGCATTATTCATTATACATTAGTGCTGTCTTAACACATTTCACAGCATAAAACCAATTTTTTGGGCAGAGACAGCTGCTGCTCTCACTTGTGAGCAGTAATTATTTGGTTTGAGCACAGATGTTACCTTTTTGATATATTGGATAAAAACAATGATGCAGGTCATCATACAAGCTGGAAAAAGACCAAAAAAGAAAAGAAAACAAGATGTTGTTAAGCGATAGAAGCGTATCTCAAAAAACAGATTGCAATAGATAACATGAGTTGTTATGAATAACAACAGGGGTTGCTATGGATAACAGCATGCATTAATACGGGTAACAGCACAGGTTGTTGGGGGTTATGCCATGGGTTGCTAGATCTACTGTGACAGGATGGCAGCTGCAGACTTAGCAATGTAAATAAACGTTGCAAGCCTGCTTCCGTGTTTGGGGCACAAGTGCGCCCCTTGCTTACCCGTGCTGCTGCTGGACACAGCAGGATTTTGCCAGCATGTCCTAACAGATGATTTATGGCTGAGACATGCTGATCGGCTGTGTCCAATCACAGCACAGAGCCTTGTGTTTTGCAAACACAGGGCTTTGTACATAGAGCAGCGATCTGGCTGTTTCTTTTACCTGCAAAGCAGGGAGAAAAAAATAGGCAAATCTCTTAGTAAAAGCAGCACATATTACATGTGTTAGGCACACAGTAAACCTTTGATAGCCGCTTGATGTTACCCTTTCCCATTCAGTGTCATTAGTACAGTGTACAGTATGGGCACTGATCACTGTATAAGTGTCACTATTGATGTCCGTGTCAGTCTGCTAGTGCCAGATTGCCCGCTACACTATCACAATCCCACTATGTTTTTCTGAACCCCGCCAATACCAGTATAGCGTCATAGCTTCATAAATTCCACTATATATACATCATAGTTTGTAGACCCTATAACTTTCACACAAACCAATTTAATATACACTTATTGACATTTTTCTTTACCAAAGACATATAGTAGAATATATTTTGGTCTTGATGACTATGTTTTGTGTTGGGTTTTTTTTTTTTTTTTTTTAATTGGATGTGATTTATTTTTTTTTTTTATTCGATATGATTTTTCAAAATGTTCAGTTCTTTTTTTGTTTATATAATAAAAAATACCCAGTGGTGATCAAATACCACCAAAAGAAAGCTCTACTTGTGTGAAATAAATATATAAATGTAATTTGGGTACAGTGTTGCATGACCGACCAATTGCCAGTTAAATTAGAGCAGCGGTAAATCACAAAAAAGGCCGGAGGTCTAGTGGTTAAAAATGTAATGTCAAAAATAATAAAACTTAATCTCAGAAACCGTTTCAGTAATAATATGGGTCACTATGAATAACGGTAAAGGTTGATATGAGTAGCAGCACGCGTTAATATGGATAACAGCACCGGCTAAAAAAAAGGAAAGAAAGAAACAAGATGTCAATAACTCATAGAACCTCATCTCAAAAACAAACAAGTGAAGGAAGGACATGGGTATGTTTGTCTCCTTATGCTTCTACATTCAACACTGCACTGTAAGTGTGTGTATGTGTTTTTTTTTTTTCTTTTTTCAACCTTCTTAACTTGGAGGAGCTCTGGAAATAACTTTCCAATCTCAGGGAACCCCTGGTGATAATTTCTAAATCTATATTTTATAGTACACTACTGTGCTGATCATTAGGAAGAATGTTCTTGCTTACATTTGAGTTCACTTGGAAGAGTTCTGCATTGCAGATAGGTAAAAATTGGTGTCAGTAGAAACTTATCTGAGAAGTAGAAGCTGCTCATTGTTAAAAGAACCCGTGGCAACCTTTAGAACAGTGTTTCTCAACTCCAGTCCTCATGGACCCCCAACAGGTCATGTTTTCAGGATTTCCCTCAGATGAAACAGCTGTGGTAATTACTAAGGCAGTGAAACTGATCAAATCACCTGTGCAAAATAATGGAAATCCTGAAAACATGACCTGTTGGGGGTCCATGAGGACTGGAGTTGAGAAACACTGCTTTAGAGGAACAGTAGGGTTCCACAGAAACCATGTCTGAGAGAGGCTGATCTATACTGTCATATATCTAAGCCTTCCCTACTCTATCAAAAACTAAAAAAAAAAAGTTTTGGCTGTACCTGTATTTTAACTATTTTTTTGTTCAAAAACAGGAGTGGGAAATGTCTGCTGTATTTATTTTCAGTTCACTAGTTTTTAAAGTAGCCTGAAACATGAAATATTTAATGCAGTGTGATTACAGTGACATATTTTATTTTCTCTTATATAGCCTCCTGCTCAGGGAGATGCTTCCTGAAAGTGGCTGAGCCTGCAGCCTCCGGAATATGCCGCAGTGTGACCACCTTTCCAACACCACGGACCGTGTGAGGGAATCATCCACCACCGGCCCTGGGAGGCATGGTGACGACCTTCAAGATTGCGGTACTTGGGGCCCAAGGAGTGGGAAAAAGTGCCATTGTGCGTCAGTTCATGTACAACGAGTTCAGCGAGACCTCTGTTCCAACCAAGACTCGACGTGTCTTCCTACCAGCTGTTGTCATGAATGGCCATGTCCACGAACTTCAGATCATGGACTTTCCTCCCATATCTTCCTACCCTGTCAACACCCTACAAGTGAGTCTGGAATATGTAGGCTGCAAATGCTGGAGACTAACTCAGAAAAGTTCAGGAGCTAATGTATCTATTTTCCATAACACAAAGAACTACAGAGAAACAAATTACATTGTGCAAAAAACAATGCTGTAAATCTGGCTTGCATCAAATCCTGAAATTTGTCTTGACTTGTATTTCTGCTTTTGCAGCCAAATTTGAGACAACCCCACTACATGATTGTGTTCCCATTCACACCGTATACTTAAAAATGATTTTAAAAAAAATCTCCTTACCTTTCTAGTGTTTTTGTTCAAAACAAGTGGGCAGACATAGTAAACCAATCAGCTTCCAGGTTTTTGTCAAAGCTTAGTTGAACAAGCTATAGTTAAAAGCTGATTGGCTACCTTGTACAGCTGCACCAGATTTTGCACTCTCCAGTTTTAGAAAATAAACCCCATTGTGTTCAAATCTAGTTTACAAGTGATAATGAGATCTGCCAACATAGTAGAGACAGAGATAGTTATGGTAAATATTAACTCCACAGCCCTCTCTGCATAGCAAAGGAAAATTTCAGTTTTGGAATTTTCAGAAAAGTGCAAGGAAAAAATAAGTAGTAATTTTTCTTTAAAGGAGAAGTATAGCCAAAGCTCTTTTGGCTATATTTCTCCTAAGGATCACAGAAGTGCAGTTCGTTCTGCACTCCTGTGACCCAGTTTCAGCCAACAGAAGGCTAAAGCTGGCCTTCAGCTGATGTCACAGAGCTAGTCCAGTCTCTGAAAAGATCCGGACCATATGGGCGTGATCCACTCAGAAGAGTATAGCAACCGACACCTGTGTTGGCCTCAGTGATTTGGCTGAGATCCTGAGCTAGCCACTCCCACCCCCTCCACAGCCTGGTGCTCCAGTAACAGCTGGAGGGGTAGAGCAGAGCGCTGGTGCCTGACAGGTAACCCTGTCAAAGGCAACAAGTTTTAGAGTCGGTGGGGGACAGATGTAGCATCCACCTAGGTGAGTATATAAATTTTTTATTTTTTTTTCCGTTTAATCCATACTTCTCTTTTTAGGTTATGCTATGTGAATGGGAGAATGTAGCAATATAATGTAGGTTTTATCCCAATTTGACTGCAAAATTAGAAATGTGCTTTAGTTTCGTGCTGACTATATTATTCTACATACCTTTTTGTTAATATTACTTGTCTGTGTTCCTGTGTTCTGCAGTCCTTCCTGATATACGTGCTTGTGACCTATAAATCAGGATACTTCTCAGAGGTTTCTTTGGGGAAACCTTTTTTAAGAGTGGCATAGGTAGGCAAATCCCATGTTGAGAGCAAAAGGCAGTGAGAATTCTGTTCACTATTTCAACTGCAAACCAAAAGGATCCCTTCCGATCTGTAACCACTTGAAGACTAGGACTTTTCTGGCACTTTGTTTACATGTAACAATAAAATATTTTTTGCTTGAAAATTTGTTAAAACCCCCAAACATTATAGAACCCCCAAATATTTTGTTTTAAAGCAGAGGCCCTAGAGAATAAATTGGTGTGTTTTTGCAATTTTTGTTGATGCATGGTATTTGCGCAGCAGTTTTTCAAACGCAATATTTTGGGGAAAAAATACACTACTTTTTTTTTTTTTCTATTTTAATGCAAAAAATGCAATGCGTAACCCAATTTTTGGTAAAATATAAAAGGTGATGTTACGCTGAGTAAATAGATACCAAACCTGTCGCGCTTTATAATTTTACACGCCTGTGCAATGACAAATGACATAAATTTCCGATTCATAGGTGATGATTTAAAAGCCTTTACAGGTTACCACTTTAGATTTACAGAGGTCTGGTGCTAGAATTACTGCCCATTATCTGACATTTGTGGCGATATCGCACATGTGTTTACATGCGTGTGGGACCGATGGATGCCTCTGCCTTTGCGCATAAGCACAGGGGATTGAGGCACTTTTTCTTTTCTTTATTTTTATTTTTACACTGTTTCTTAAATTTTTTTTTTTATCGTATTTATTGCTGTCACAAAGAACATCCCTTGTGACAGCAATAGGCTTGTGACAGGTTCTATTTATGGGAGGGATCAATAAGACCCCAAATCTCTCCTCTGCCATTAAAAGCATTTAATCACACCTAGATCAGTGTGATTAAATGATTTTCTTTTTTAAAAATGGCGCAGTTTGTAGCCAAATAAACTGGAAGTGATGTAAGGTCATCGCTTCCCGATTACTAGATCATAGAGCCCAACAAAGCCAATCTGGTCTTTGTTGGGCTGTATGATGAGCTGGCGTAAGCGTTGGCTGGTTGATCGGGACTCCCAGTGGGACGGGAGATCCTGTTAAAGCTGCGGAAGGTGGGGGGGGGGGTCTGTCCCCTCTTCCTGCTGCTTTTAATAGCAATTGAGCGGCTAGCTGGTTACAAGAGAGATGACCGTTCACTCTAAAAAACAGTACTGGGAAGATGACTGGTCAGCAAGTAGGTAAAGTACTTGTAAACGCAATGGGGTTGATTTTCTGAAGGCAAACTTGCAAGTGAAGTTGCTCTAGATCTGAGATGAAGCTGTGAAATGAGGGGAAGCTCTGTTGATTTTCCTTCCAATCATGTACAAGCAAAAATGCGTTTGTTTTTTTTTGTTGTTGTTTTTTTTTCCATTTTCCTTGCATGTGATTGGGTATTTTTTGAAAATGAAGCTTTGCCTCATTTACTAAGCTCAGGAGCAACTGCACTAGCAGAGCACATTATATTTGCCTTTAGTAAAGCAACCCTATTCTGTTAAAGGTATTACAAAAAAAAATTTTATTGGTCAAAACACATTTTCCTAAAAAACTTTTTTTTTTTGTTTTTTTACTTTGTCTTGCATCACACACGGTGGAGAAGTAACTTCCTCATTTATGGGGTTATGTGCTTCACAACCAGTTGCAGTTTTGACAGCGGCTTCCAAATGGAGCTTCATTGTCATAATTGCAGTTGGTTACGGAACACAGTGACGGGAAGTTACTTCCCTGCTGTATGTGATGTAAGCTTATCTGCTGCCTGCTGTTTCACATACTCCTGCCCACCCACAAGCTGTTTAATGTAAACTGCTCACCAGCCAGCCTGCTGTGACATAACCCTGACCGTTGTCTGCCTACTGCCCATCCACTAACCGCCCATTGTGTGTGTGATGTAATTTACAGATATGGAACTTCCCCACTGCGTATTTCTAAAGAATACTACTCTCTTACTAAAATGAGCTAGTAGGGGGCATGGGCAGACAATTAACAACAAGAGATACAGTCATCCTGTGTGTGGCCATGGCATCATGTAACTACCAGCAGCGACTACCGGTATATGGACGCAAACTAACTATAGCAGCATAGATTTAAATAAGAACCCTTCTTCAGCCCAGCTTCCTAAGGTATTGCCAGCATATTTCTTTTAAGCCTAGGTTCCTTCAGGCCCTCACTCAAGCACATGCTGAGGTCTAACATCAACAGCTCTTCAATAACATAGGCTGCCTCCCATGGGGAGAGGCCCAAGGAGAGAGAGAGAGAGACCTCACCAGACCCTCCCAAACATTCATCTTCTCCCCAGCCTCACTTTCTAAGCCTCCCTCCCAGGGATTGGCTAACATCCAATAAATATTCATAGCCCAGGGGTTGATCCTTCCGCAATATTTCTGGAACATTCTTTTAGAGGCAGGTAGGAGCAATCAACTCTCAGGTTTAGGGATAGACTTGACCAGACATGGAAAATTGCAGCTGAGCTGGGTACAGCAGGGCCAAAAAACTACATTTAGCCAGCCTAGGGCAGGGACACTACAAATGTTTGGTAAGGCTGTCTTTGATTTAACATACAACATCATCTTCATCATATGCGCTTCAACTTTTAAACTTGTCATATCAGCAAAGGTGCTTTGGCCTGGTCATGAACTGGAAGTCTTGAATGTGTGCACCAGACCATTTTGGCCAGGAGAGCTGTTTTCTGTATAAATTATGAAAAAGGGGTTATAAAACAGGTAACCGATACATGGAATTTGTTATTTTCAAAATGTCCAGACTCTCCAAAACTGATATTTCATTTACAGGTAAACACTAATGCACTGAAACCAGCAAATGTCCAGTCGTGTGATTTGCCCAGGTGTAGTCTCTGACCTCTTCCTCCTTTTTTTTTTTTTTTTTTTTGTATTAGCCTGGCCGTACACTGATTGAAATTTGTCCTGTCCCTGCTAAACTGGCTGAATTTCAGTCAGGGGGCGGGATCCCCCATTCCACTGATAAATCAAAATTGGTTGAAGGGACATTTTGGAAAATTTAGTTTCTATCAATCAGTGGCTGCAGCCCATGAGCCACAGTCAATGATCAGTGTATTTTGACAATGTTAGATACCAGGTGTTAGAATACAAGGTCCTGGCAGGGGGGATACCTCCATCTTGTTTGTGTGGATGGAGGAATCTATTTAGCTAGCATATTTTTTTAAAAGCCCTATCACATTATGTCAGACATTCTCAAATAACCTACAGCAAGTGGATAGTCCTTATTAAGTCATATGCCAATATCTTGCCACTTGAGCATCTAAGAGATGAGATGTTTCCTTGGACATATCTACCAAAAAACTGAAGCATTAGTGCCCAACCATGTGGGCACCATCCTTTTAAATATGTGGTTGCTACAACAGTGGCTATGTTTGATACCTTTTGATATTCTGATAGTTCTCTATGAAAACATTCTGAAATTTAGCTTTCAAAGTGTTCTAGACCATATGATGCATGAAAGTCTATTTTAGCTCTTTACATAAAACACACTAAATATTGTTACTCATATTATTGATACATTTGATCATAAAATACATGTCAAATATGTCATCTATTTATGTTGTCTTGCATTTCATACATCTTGTGTAAAAAGTGAGGAATAGGTTCATTTAAAATATAAAATTAAACACTTCTAGCCCTTGATATTTTACTTCCAGCTATCTGTTTTAGTGTTGTCACAGTGTGGTGTATTCTCAGTAGTATAGTATTGTGATTGCATCTAAACAGTCCTTGTTTTTGCTATAAAACCAATTCAAATCATTTCCCAGCAAGAAAGATTTATTCGTTTCTAATATATTTTCTAGCTGGTTGAATGAGGCATCCCTCTAGTCTGTCATTTCTGTTACTCTATACAATTACATATTCTAGCTTCTATGTCATTTGCCAAACCGCCTGTTTCATCAATGGTTTGATTACCTCTTCCTTTGTACCTTTACTCAGACAGCATTCTAGTACTTCAAGGCTTCATACTTAATGTTTATCATACATATTAATGAAGATATTCTGGGAAAAACATTGCATATGTGTAAACATTTCAAAAGATTGTAGTTTGAGGACATTTGTTCAAGTTGTCTGTGAGCTGAAACAGCAGTGCAGTTTCTTCAGTTATGCAACATTTATAGTGTGTCATCTTGAGTATATCTAGACATGTGTACTATTAAGATGCTTAGCCTCCTTCTGTTTAAAGTGTGTGTGTGTGTATATGTATGTATAGGTGTATTTGTAGTGTGTGTGTGTATATATATATATATATATACAGTCATGGCCGAAATTGTTGGCACCCTTGATATTTTTCCTGAAAATCAAGTATTTCACACAAAAAAGGTATTGCATTAACACATGTTTTGCTATACACATGTTTATTCCCTTTGTATGTATTGGAACAAATATAAAACAGAGGCAGAAAAGCAAATATGACATAATGTCACACAAAACCCCAAAAATGGGCTGGACAAAAGTATTGGCACCCTTAACTTAATATTTGGTTGCACACCCTTTGGAAAACATAACTGAAATCAGTCGCTTCCTATAACCATCAATAAGCTTCTGACACCTCTCACCCGGAATTTTGGACCACTCTTCCTTTGCAAACAGCTCCAGGTCTCTCTTATTGGAAGGACACCTTTTCCCAACAGCAATTTTAAGATCTCTCCACAGGTGTTCAATGGGATTTAGATCTGGGCTCATTGCTGGCCACTTCAGAACTCTCCAGCGCTTCTTTGCCATCCATTTCTGAGTGCTTTTTGACGTATGTTTGGGGTCATTGTCCTGCTGGAAGACCCAGGATCTTGGACGCAAACCCAGCTTTCTGACACTGGGCCCTACAGTGCGACCCAAAATCCTTTGGTAATCCTCAGATTTCATGATGCCTTGCACACAGTCAAGGCACCCAGTGCCAGAGGCAGCAAAACAACCCCAAAACATCATTGAACCTCCACCATATTTTACCGTAGGTACTGTGTTTTGTTCTTTGTAGGCCTCATTCCGTTTTCGGTAAACAGTAGAATGATGTGCTTTACCGAAAAGCTCTATCTTGGTCTCATCTGTCCACAAGACGTTTTCCCAGAAGGCTTTTGGCTTACTCAAGTACATTTTGGCAAACTGTAGTCTTGCTTTTTTATGTCTCTGTGTCAGCAGTGGGGTCCTCCTGGGTCTCCTGCCATAGCGTTTCATTTCATTTAAATGTCGACGGATAGTTCGCGCTGACACTGATGCTCCCTGAGCCTGCAGGACAGCTTGAATGTCTTTGGAACATGTTTGGGGCTGCTTATCCACCATCCGGACTATTCTGCGTTGCAATCTTTCATCAATTTTCCTCATCCGTCCACGACCAGGGAGATTAGCTACAGTGCCATGGGTTGCAAACTTCTTGATAATGTTGCGCACTGTGGACAAAGGCAAATCTAGTTCTCTGGAGATGGACTTGTAACCTTGAGATTGTTGATATTTTGCCACAATTTTGGTTCTCAGGTCCTCAGACAGTTCTCGTCTCCTCTTTCTGTTGTCCATGCTTAGTGTGGCACAGACAGACACACAATGCAAAGGTTAAGTGAACGTCTCTCCTTTTTATCTGCTTTCAGGTGTGATTTCTATATTGCCCACACCTGTTACTTGCCCCAGGTGAGTTTACAGGAGCATCACATGCTTGTAACATTCTTATTTATCCGCAGTTGTGAAAGGGTGCCAATACTTTTGTCCAGCCCATTTTTGGAGGTTTGTGTGACATTATGTCGAATTTGCTTTCTTTCCTCCCTTTTTTTGTTTTGTCCCAATACACACAAAGGGAATAAACATGTGTATAGCAAAACATGTGTTAATGCAATACGTTTCGTGAGAAATACATGATTTCCTGGAGAAATATCAAGGGTGCCAACAATTTCGGCCATGACTGTATATATATATATATATATATATATATATATATATGTGTATGTATGTAGAAAAAAAGACATCTAACAGATTCCTTCATCCATATTTAACAGCACTGATGGATAGATCGCCTCTGCTGGCTATTGATTGTGTAATGTCAGCCAGCAGCTGTCAGAATACCCAAACAGCATCTTCATCTTATTGGGTGCAGGCACTGTTCAGCTGCATCCTTTCCCACCTGCCTCCTTTCCCAAAAGTCGATCATTCAGTTGACTTTTGCCAAGCTGGGTATTGCCTACAGGGGCAACTACAGCTTTAATTTTGACTGATTCAGTATGAGTCAGAAGAAATTCAAGCCATGTTTGGCAGCTTTTAGTAGCACAAAACAATTGGGATAACCTTAAGATAACATAAGATGTTAACACAGGACAGAATTGAATTTCTAACATGATCAACTATTTTTTGCATTGATCAAACAGATATAACAGAATCATGGTACATTTATGAGACCAAAAGGGAGCAAACACGAGAAGCTAAATGTTAGGATTTACATACAATTTAAATGCTTGCCTATTTCTTAATAGAAATAGGCAGGCCTATTATTACACCTACACTGTTCTTTCCATGTTCTTCCATACAATGTATTGACTGTATCAAAATTAACAATTTTCTGAAAAGGCAATATAGAGACTTTGAAAGCATGTTTGAACAATGCCTTCCAAAAGGAGAAGCCTGCCATGTAGAAGAAGGCATTGCCTAGCTTTTTTGTTTTTGGAGAAAGTTATTTGCATATGCTTCCAATGGAGGATTACCTTAAATCATAACTGCATTTTTAGTACTGTTGTTATTTAAATGCCTTACCCTTCCTAGTTGTATTTACCTTTCACCACTTCTCCAGTATCTTAAATGTGCAGGGGACTGGGAAAGTAGGGAATCTGTTTCTTCACACATGTATTCCTAAAAAGGGAGCAAATAAGCAAAGTTCATTATCAAGCTTTGCATACACGTTAAATACTTGCCTTTTTATATTAATACATCTTCACTGGTCCTTTCAGGGTTCTTCAACACAATATGACAGTATCAACATGCCTATATTAACAATTTTCCAGAAGGGCAATAGGGAGGCTTTGAAAACATATTTGAACAATGCTGTCCAAAAGGAGAGGCCTACTATGTAAAACATGACATTACCTACCTAGCTTTTTCTCCTTTTAGAGAAAGTTATTTGTACATGTTTACAAGGCAGAATTGCACTAAAGGATAAATGTACTTTTAATACAGTTCTTAATTTCCTTAGTTTTCCACGTTTCACTTACCTTTCATTACTTCTTCGGTATCTTCATTATGCAGCCTACTAGCACAGGATTGTCTCTTGCTTACATTTGTTCCCAAAACATGTAATCTTTGTTCCAATGGTGGACAGCCTTTGTATAGCCATCCATGGTCTTATTCATCCATGTTTGCATGTTAGAAGCAGAGCCTGGCCAAAATAATGTTTCCAAAGATAGTGTAGCTCCTAGCCGAATGCATAACAAGGATCTCAGAGGAGCAGGGACATACAAGTTAAGCACTAATGGGACATGCTGGAAAGGGACATTTAGTGGATAACTCTATAAAAGGTCTTACTCCTGGTACTATTGAAGTAATTAGGCATTTCACTTTATGACTAAAATCACTAGCCTTGTTCTGATTACATCCATTAGGCCAAAACAGTACTGTTGTTGGGTCCATCAAGGGCCGTGTCTTTGTTTTTAAGCCCAGTTTGTGAGATATTCACTTACAGGTCTTTCATGTTAGATAATGCATTATTTGTTATTCCTTTCTCTATTCGCAGAGGGTTATTTGAATAGGTTTCCTGGGCAGAATTGCCATAAAGTCTACTTTTTGGTATTATGCACTTCAATCTGTTTAAGGGCTCGTTCACACCATACGTGCATGAAAACTGATGGAAACTGGCATGCAGATTTCACTTGTAGAGACATCAGTTTACATCAATTTTCATGCACACTTTAATGAGTTTTATATACTTTGCAGATTCCTGCACAGAAAAAAATCTGCACATGATACTAGTGTTGTGAACAGAGCACATAGAGAACAATTGATTTTGTTGTGCCCTTGTCGAACGCGTACAGAAAAACGGATGTCTGCACCATGGTGTGAACGAGTACTAAATGTTTTTCTTTGAAAGATTCATCAACAGAGCTCAATTGCATGTCTCATATTCACTATTCCAGTAACATTATACAGTTGTGATAATATTAGCAGTGTGTTTAAAAACGTGAGTAAAGCTCAAAATACAGCTTTTATTTCTATACAATCAAATACACTGGGAACACTGCACAGTCTATTCTAAAACATGAAGAAAAATATTTCAAGTTTATTACTTTACAGAAAGTGAAGAAAAAGGCATATTAAGCTGTGTAAAAAAGCTGTGTAGCCCAGGACGATTGCAATACATTCCTCTGTATTTGTTAGTTTTACTTCAGAAACACCATTTTTTTATGTCGCCCCACAAGTTTTCTATTGGATTAAAGAATTGGGCTGGCCACTTCATAACATTAATCTTGTTGGTCTGGAACCAAGATGCTGCTCGCTTATTGGTGTGTTTGGGGTTGTTGTATTGTTGAAACACCCATTTCAAGGCCATTTCCTCTTCAGCATAAGGCAACATGACCTCTTTGAATATTTTGATGTATTCAAACTGATCCATGATCCCTGGTATGTGATAAATAGGTCCCACACCATAGTATGAGAAACATCCCTATGTGATGCTTGCACAACCATGCTTCACTGTCTTCACAGTGTACTGTGGCTTGAATTCAGTGTTTGGGGGTCGTCTGAGAACCTGTCTGCAGCCCCTACACTAAAAAAAGAACTTTCATCAGTCCTCAAAATTTTACGCCATTTCTCTTTACGCCCGTTAATCTGTTGTTTGGCAAATTATAACCTGTTCAGCACGTCAGTTTTTTTTCCAACAATGGCACTTTGCAGGGGCTTCTTATCAATAGCTTGGCTTCACATAGGCATCTTCTAATTGTTACAGTACGCTGTTCATTGGCTGAGTCTTTGCCGTTTTGGCCATTCTTTGATCCATTTGAATGGTAGTTTTCAGTTTTCTTCCACGTTGTTCTAGTTTTAAAGCATTTGAGATCATTTTAGCTGAGCAGCCTATCAGTTTCTGAACTTTATTTCTTTTCCCCTCTCCAATCAACTTCTTTTAATCAAAGTACTCTGTTCTTTTGCACAGTGTCTGGATCAACCCATTTTACTGCATGGTCATACCGGTGTGATTTACGAATTGAAATTACACCTGAAATCGTATCGAGTGTCCGTGTCTTAACATTTGCGATTTTGCTGCAGCACGATTTCTAAAGCAGTTCTTGCATTACTTTTTCTGCAGTTTACTGCAATTTCACATAGAATATAATGGAAATTGCACTGCAAATTGCAAGAAATCATTGAAAATCTTTACAAATAGTCTTTTTCGAAATCACACCTGAAATCTCACACAAATCACGCAATTTTAAATTGCAGCGGTGTGACTGGTGACCTACTCATATTTTCAGAGAGAAATGCACAACATTTGCTGCCTTTGTCGTTAAATAAGGACCACCTGTTTGACGCTTTTTTTCACAGACTGAATGACCTCACTAATTGAACGCCACACTGTGCTATTATTTTGATCTCCCCCCTTTAATTAAGGATTCAGTTATACAGAATCAGCAGCATGCATGTCATTACTGTTGGTTTTCTATTACTCTACTATACCTACTAGTAAATTATTTGCCATGTAGAAATAAAATTTATACCAAAACCAGTGATTGATTTGGTTAGTAATGTTGGACTGCTATTATATTGAACACAACTGTACATTTTAGATGCAAGTATGGAATATTAATGCATCTTTTTAGCAGCAACATCAAGGTACTGGTCTCATATTGCGCCCTGATAAGAATTATTACAATATATTTAGGTGTACAGACAGCTGGACAGTTTGTATTTCTCTCAACTTCACCCTCGTATTTTAAGTGAGTGAATAGGGGAAGACCAAATGTCTTGCATTAGTGTGTGATAAAACTGTTGTAGAGAAGGGAAAAAAAGATATGAGGCTGTGGTGCAGGAACAGAGGGAAGAGATACGACTCCTACCTCCCCAACCCTGAGTCTCATAGGTCCATTTACCAAATTTGCTTTGTGTGTTGAGGGTACATGTGGGTTTGTCGTTGATCATGATCCAATTCTGTTTGAGTTGAGACATAGTCCATGGACGAGGTCGACTCATACGCTTTTGTGAAGTAATTGGCACGTAGATAGATCTTTCATTAATTGCCCCTGGAGTTGTCAGTTCTTTGACAAACTAAATGCTCAAATCACATACTTGCCATATATATGTGTGTATGTATGTATATATATATATATATATATATAATGTTGTTTTTTTTTGGGTTTTTTTTCAACCATATCTGTTTTAAGTTCTCACTGGTGTAAGTTATGGACATTGTGGAAAACATACGATCATTATAGCTTGGAGCAGGCTTTCTCAATCAGAGAATGCAAAAGGTTCCTTGAGCCTTACTTTTTGCATCTCAGATAAGTAATCATTGACACCATTGATCTTTTTAGCTGTCTGTCTTGGGTGGATTCTTCCCGCTGACCACAAACATAAGATACATTATTCACAGTGATCATTACTTCATTGTAAAGTAAGCTGTAGATATAGTAAATATATTGATCAAGGGTTTCCTGAAACCAAAAACGTTATTTCAAGGATCCCTTGTGTTAAAAAGGCTGAGAATCTGGCTTAAAGAACTGAGCTCACCTGAGATTCACATACAATATATTGCCAAAAGTATTGGGACACCCCTCTAAATCATTTGATTCAGGTGTTCCAATCACCTCCATGGCTACAGGTATATAAACCTTGTGGACAGCCTTCTCAGAAGAGTTGAAGCTGTTATAGCTGAATGTGGTGGGGTAAATAAATATTGAACCTTATGGACGAAGACTGGGATTGCATTAAAGTTCATGTGCGTGTAAAGACAGGTGTCCCAATACTTTTGGTAATATAGTGTACCTGTGGACTTACATTTCAAACTGATACATATAAACCATTTACAAGTAGAGGTTTTTTTACAAACAAATGGCTGTGATTCCCCTACCTGTTCAGATATAGATCTGTCACTTATAATAAGAATTTGCTGTGCTGTGTTTCCCTTCTACATTATATTCTCCTTTTCTGCCACCCACTGCAATGTTTCCTTCATCTGGCTTGTCTGTGATCTAATTGGTTACATAACGTTTGCAAATTCAGTCATGGGGAATCCCACCACAGGCATGTCGCTTCACACTCTTTGAAGTTACCTCCCCCGTTCCCTCTATCCCTCAGCAACTTCCCACGCTGAGATGTGTGTGCTACAAACCCCCAGGCACAAGGGATGACCCTTTCCCTCCTCGGCAGCACAGTTAAGGAGCTGTGCGTAGGTTATAGTGACAGTAGGAGTAAGTGAAGAAAAGAATGAAGCAGAAACCGTTTCTCTTATTCCGACAGCAGCTTAAAATGGAGAAAATCATTATTTTACTAGAGAGCTGACACAGTCATTGCCATTGCTGTGCTGGCAGTTTCAAGTCGTTCAAGTGAGAAGCCACCAGACTGGGCAGATCTTAACATCTACCAGTGTAAAAAGGAAATTTATCACTGTAACTGGACAGTGATAAATACGAACTGCAATTCTGCAGCCTTCTCTGTAGGTCTTGTTAGACTCAATTATATCATTTGATGTGTTTACAGTGTAATACACCACTAACCTCTGTGACAAGTGCATTTATCATGAGGAATTTTGCCATGGCTACTACACGGAGTGGTTGTGTGTATGGACAGGATGCAGTAGTTATCACAGGGAACACTTGTTTCTATAGCAGTAGTTATTAGTATTGTTGGTAATACGAACCATCCATCATCCTTATGGATGCACCTTGTTTGAAGGGATTCACCATCTTCATGTTTTATTTTCAACTATTGTCTGGCAATATGCAAACAATGTTTTTCTACAATATGCAACTTCCGATGTTCCCTTTAGATTGTTGCCACCTATTAGCTTGTTCAGGAAAGGAAGCGGGAATGTGATATGAATACAGAGTGAAAATATGTTCCTAGACTCATTAACCACTAGCCTACAGGGCACTTATACCCCCTTCCTGCCCAGGCCAATTTTCAGCTTTCAGTGCTGTCACTTTGAATGACAATTGTGCGGTCATGCAACACTGTACTCATGACATTTTTATCATTTTTTTGAGACCGCTTTATTTTGGTAGTATTTAATCACCTCTGGGTTTTTTTATTTTTTGCTAAACAAACCAAAAACAACTGAAAATGTTGAAAAAAAAAAAAGTTCTTAGTTTTTGTTAACATTTAGTAAATAAGTGATTTTTCTCCTTCACTGATGTGTGCTAATGAGGCTGCAGTGATGGGCACTGAAACTGCACAGATGAGGAGGCACTGATGGGCACTGAAAGGCAGCACTGATAGGTGGCGCAGACTGGCACTGTTAGGTGGCACTGACTGCCACTGATTGGCAGCACTGATAGGTGGCACTGAAAGGCAGCTCAGATGGGTACTATTTGGCATTGTGCACTGGTAGGCACTGATATGTGGCACTGGCAGGTGGCACTGCTGGGCCTACACTGATCATCAGGGCACACTGATGATCATTTTAGATGTCCCCTCTGAGGAATGCCGATTACCGGCTCTCCTCACGAGCTGTCAGCGTGACAGCTCGTGAGGAGAAAAATGTCAATAATTGGCATTTCCTTATTTACATGCGATCAGCTGTGGTTGGACAAAGCTGATCACACGACCGAGCCGACGTCTTCAGCTTTTCTGTTGATCGGTGATCTGCTGTGTCCGAGGGACCCAGCGCCCATCGATTGCTGCGCGCCCCCGGAGCCGCGCACACGCGGTTAGAGTGTGAGGACGTCATATGATGTCCTCCCAGAACAAGAGAAACGCCTTGCACCCGTCATTTCCTAATATGGTGGGTGGGAGACTGTTAAAAATATATGCAGAATTAGGTGTCCGTTTATGACACAGAGAAAAGCTGCGATTCAGAGGATCGCAGCTATTCTCTGGTTATTCACAGTTTATGACACTCAGGAGATCAGTGGAGAACTGTTCAGCTCTTCACTGGAGATCTGTGTTCTCCCTCCAGATTCTCCAGCCCAGAGCTGGAGAATCGGAGGGACCACAAATTAGGCAGCGATAATTTACCTCTGCTTAGTAAACTGATCTTTTACTGTAATCTCGCAAGATTATAGTAAAATCAGCCGTTTGTAGACCGTTCTCCAGCGTTTGGAGACCGCTCTCTCTTCATTGGGAGAACTGCTTCATAAAAGGCATTCACAGGAGAACTGTGTTCTCCGAGAATGCCGGAGAACTGAACAGCGATCATTTATCGCTGGTTCATAAACGGACACCTTAGTTGGTTAAAAATGTTTGTGCTTTTTTTTTTTCCTATAATTGATCTATTTTGCTAGTATGCAGTTTCCCTTTTTTGGGGGCCTCACCTTCTACGTTTGAAAGTAATAGCTACAATTAAAAATGCTAATTGTCTGTGTTTCTCTGGATTTAGTACCTACAGGTACTACAGATCAAAATGTCCACCAATCGTCTATGCTGGATATCTCTCACGTGTTCTGAGACCCAGAGGTTCACAGATGTAAGGTGCTTCCACCTCATGCAACTTTCTCATTTTCTTAAATCGCTGCCTGGTGCTCTGGCATACAGTCATGGCCAAAAAATGTTGGCATCCCTGCATTTCTGTCAGATAATGCACCACTTCACTCAGAAAATTATTGCAATTACAAATGTTTAGGCATTCTCGTGTATTTCTTTTGTTTGTATTGGTATGACACATAAAAACTGGAGACACAAAAAGCACAAAAGAACTGGACAATATTGGCACCCTCAAATTAATATTTAGTAGCACACCCCTTGGAAAGTATAACTGAAACCAGTCACTTCCTGTAACCATCAATTAGTTTCTTCCACCTCTCTGCTGGAATTTTGGAGCACTCTTTTGCCAACTGCTCCAGGTCTCTCAGATTGGAAGGGTTCCTTTTCCCAACTGCTAAATAAATGGAAAAAAATGTGGTGCGCTATCTCATCATAAATAGAACCATAAGCTTTGAAAGCATAAAGTGACAGTCCAAAAAAATTTAACAGATGATAAACGTCCAATCCAGTATATGTTGCATTAACATCCAGCCATAATAAACACCGTGCTTGACTTGTGGCCCCACTCCCCGTTCACCTTGACCATTGACCTATAAATTATAATAAGCCATAAACACGCTTTATAAGGAAATTGTGTCTTCACAATTTCTGATCAGTGATGTGTTCCTTCCACGTATTATGCTTCTTCAACCGCTTAAGGACCGCCCTATAGCAGATATACTGCTACAGGACGGCCCCTGTGCGCAAAATCACATGTATATATGTGTCATTTTGCATTTCTGGGTAGGGTGTGTGCGCGTGCCCTACCAGTGCCGCCATTCGCGGCCATGGGTGTCAATCACTGGGTCCCAGCCGGTGATTACCCGCCGGCACCCAGTGATTACCAGCGATCACAGACAGGGAGGAGGGCTGCTTTGTTGAGCAGAGCCATCCAGAGCAGTGTGCTTGCAATGAAGCACACCCCCACCCCCTAGTAAAACACTCCCATCACAGTTAACCCTTTGATTGCCCATCATGTTAACCCATTCCTGCCCAGTGCCATTAGTACAGTCAGTGCTTTTTTTTTTTTTTTTCCCCTCCTTTTTCCAAGCACTGATCACTGTATTGGTGTCACTGGGGATGTCAGTGACACCAAGTCAGTTCCCCCCAGTGTCAGAATGCCTGCCGAAGTCCCGCTATAAGTCGTTGATAGCTGCCATAAGTTGCTAATTGCCGCAATTAGTATAAAAAAAAATTTCAGTATTTATTCCGCCATTTGTAAGTGTTATAACTTTCACGTAAACCAATGAATTTACACGTATTTGGATTTTTTTTTTTTTTAGCAAACCTGTCGCAGAATACATTTTAGCCTAAATTTATGACCAAATTAGATTTTTAAATTTTTTACTGGACATGTTTAATAGCAAAAAGTCCAAAATATTTTTTTTTCTCAAAATTCTTTTTTTTTTGTTATAGGGCAAAAAATAAAAACCGCACAGGCGATAAAATACCACCAAAAGAAAGCTCAATTCATGGGGAAAAAAAGGACGGAAATTTCATTTGGGTGCAATGTTGCATGTTGCGCAATTCAGTTAAAATAACGCAGCGCCGTAACGCAGACCACTTCTTTAACTGCTTCCTGACCGCCCTATAGCAGAAATACTGCTACAGGGCGGCACCAGTGCGCAAAGTCACGTGTGTATATATATATATATATATATATATATATATATATATATATATACGTGATTCGCTCTCCCGTGGTTTTCACTCCTCTCCCAGATAGCGTCAGATTGCCCGTCAGTACACCAGTAATCACATTTAACCCCTTGATTGCCAGGAACACGCTCATACACAATAAACCTCCATTGCTAGTATAGTGCCTGAACGGATCAATATCTTTGATCAGATTAGCATTATACCAGCGTTCACATTAGTATAGAGTCCCCAAAAATGCAGTGTTAGCGGGATCAGCCCCGGCACCTGCCAGCACCTGCGTTTAGCCCCTATGCTTACCCCCCTTCTCCCCCAGCAAGTGCAGTGTCAATAGGTCACTGTCACTTGAAACATTGCACACAAAACCGCAGTGTTTCCAGAATCAGGCCTGATCTCTGCCAGCACTTGCCTGTAAATTTAGATGACTCTCATATGCAGCAGAGTGCCAGTACTAGTGCCGCTCTACCTTTTGTTTTACCTATAGTATCCTTCCGGATGTGCTTGCAAATGCCAATTGGCAGCCTACAAATTCTGCAGCACCTGTACTCCCACCCCCCATTCACTGCCCAACCTGGAATTCAGTTGGAAACCACAAATTTAATGAGAGTACAATGTGTTTTATGCATTTCAATGACAACACACTCTGTTGTCCTCAGGGTGACCATGAGTTTGACCGGCTCCACAAAATTCGGCCCCTCGTAGATCACCTTAGCCAAAAAATTGCAGATGTCTATACTCCCCAGCAAAAAATCTATGTTGATTCCCCTCATTAATTTCTCTGGCCGCCTTGCATTCAAACAATTTCTACCCAGCAAGCGTGCCAGATATGGGGTCAAGATGTATAAGACTTGTGAGAGGGCAAAAATCTATACATATAAGTTTTGGATTACCAAGGGAACAGATAGTCACGTGGAGCCCCCTGGATGACCAGACTACATGGGGAGCAGTGGCAAGATAGTTTGGGACTTGGTGTCATCCTTTTTCCATATGGGGTATCACTTATACCTGGACAATTTTTATTCAAGTGTGCTACTATTTAGACATTTTTACAATCTTGGAACTGGCACATATGGCACCATGTGACCTAATGTGTGCCCACCATTAGAAGTGGGTGGATTCAGGGCAGTATATTCTAATGGTGGGCATGCCACACACTTTTTCTGGCAGAGATTTCTTCTCTTTTTCATTCAGTCCACAGGCTGCATACAAAAAAAAGAAAAAAAAACATAGCCTATATACCCAACAAAGATCAGCGACGTACTGGTCCATCACTGGACTTTGAATGGTTATACCAGGATGATGCCTACAGCTTTCATGTAAAAGCAATCCTAGTGGCTAATTAGCTGCAGGATTGCTTTTACAAGCAGCGGGAGATGATGCCTCTGTTGCCTTCCACAGCCTTCTCGGGCAGTCCCGTGCCATCGGGGGAACCTGAGAATGCAGCTGGTGTTTCTGTCAGCTGACCATAGAGTTGAATGGAGACCAGAATGGTGACTCTGTGCCGGTATGTAAACAGTGGCTGCACCATGCATGTGAGGTATCGCCGCGAACGTCAGATCAAGGGCAGTTAATTCTAGCACTAGACCTCTGTAAATCTAAAATGGTAGCTTGTAAAGGCTTTTAAAGCATTGCCTATGGATATTAAAAATGTATGCAGTTTGTTGCCATTGCACGGGACATGCGAAGTTTTAAAGCATGTCATGTTTGGTATCTATTTACTTGGCAAACCATCATCTTTTATATTTTACCAAATAATTGGCTAATATATTGTGTTTTTGTGCATTAAAAGTAAAACAAGTGTATTTTTTCCAAAACATTTGCGTTTAAAAAGAAAAATTGCTGTGCGAGTACTATGTGTCATAAAAAATTGCAACACCCACCATTGTATGCACTAGGGTGTCTGCTTTAAAACTAAAAATTTAATGTTTGGGGGTTCAAAGTAATTTCCTAGCAAAAAATACAGATTTTTTTCATGTGAAGAAAAAGTGTCAGAAAAGGCTTGGTCTTCAGGTGTTTAGAAGAGAGTGATGTGTGGCATAAACGTCTGATGCAGGGTATAAAATGCCCCCACCCCCCAAAACGACCCCTTTTTAGAAAGTGAACACCCCAAACTATTTGCTGAGAGGCATGTTGAATCAATAGAAGAATTTTTATTTTTATACCACAAGTTTTTGGAAAATGACAAAAAAAATTTTTTTTTTTTTTACACAAAATTGCCATGGGTATAGGTGGAATTACTCCCCAAAATACATTCTGCTACTTCTTACGAGTATGGGGGTACCACATGTGAGAGACTTCGGCAATCTAGACAAGTACAGGATCCCAAAATCCAATAAGCACCTTCAGGCTTTTAAAGGGCTTTATTTCCTCATTACACTGACTACCTATCACAGTTTCGGAAGTCCTGAAATGCCAGGATAGCACCAACCCCACCTTCCCCCCCAAATTACCCTTTTTTGGAAAGTAGACATCCCAAAGAATTTGATAAGAAGCATGGCGAGTATTTTACAGATCTCGTTTGCTGCCACAAGTTTTTGGAACCTGAAGAAAGAAAAAAACATTTTTTTTCTTTTTCTTTTTTTATATTTCAAAATTAGATCTGCAAAATACTCACCATGCCTCTTTTTAAAATGTTGAAACTTGTGGGGGAAAAAATCTTCCATGAACTCAATATGCCTCTCAGCAGATAGCCTAGGGTGTCTACTTTCCGAAAAGCGGTCATTTTGGGGGTGTTTGTACTGTCCTGGTATTTTAGTACTTCAAGAAATGTGATGGGCAGTCAGAAAGTAAAAGCTGTGTAAATTCCATTATCTATACCATAGTTTGTAGACGCACAACTTTCTCACAAAGCAATCAATATACACTTATTGGGTGTTTTTTGTAACCAAAAACCTGTAGCAGGTTGTACCCTGTGCCTGAAGGTCAGCTTTAATTTGTCTGGAAGTTGATTGAGGTTCTTTAGACACCATTCAAACAATCCTTTTTTGCAGTTTTTATCAATTTCTCTCTTTCGTCCACATCCAGGGAGATTAGCTACAATGCTATGGGCTGTAAACGTCTTGGCAATATTGTCCACAGTGGACACAGGAATATTAAGATCTCTGGAGATGGATTTGTAACCTTGAGATTATGTATGCTTTTCCACAATTTTTGCTCTCAAATCCTCAGAGAATTTTTGCTGCCCTTTCTCTTCTCCATGCTCCATGTGGCACACAGACACACAACAGAAAGGTTGAGTCAATTTGTCACTATTTTAACTGGTTGCCGGTGTGATTTCTATATTGTGAGCACCTGGTAATTGATACAGGTGAGTTTAATTACAAATTACAGGAGCATCACAAACTTGGAATGCCATTATTTCTTATAATTTTGAGAATGTGCCAATAATTTTGTCTAGTTCATTTTTGGAGTATGCGTGGAATGTGTCAGATTTGGCTTTTTGTGTCTACTTTTGTGTCATACCCATACAAACAAAACATAAACATGAGAATGCCTAAACCATTTGTAATTGCAACAATTTTCTGGGTGAAGTGGTGCATTATCTGACAAATTCAGGGATGCCATTATTTTTGAACATGAGTGTATACTCGTCTATTATCCACACTTGAGCAGGAGTGTCATCTGGAAAAACTGATTAGACATGTTCTCTCCTTTACATATAAATTATTGCTTGCATAAACTCCTCCCCCTCAATTTCTGGATATATGGGAGAGAGATCTAATCTTAGATCTCTCGGACATAGACTACTCAAAACCTCTGATGTCCTGGTCAGGATATAAGGATACAAGATAAAGACAAGGTGGTATCGCACCCTGGACACACTGCACTGCATGTACCTAGCAATACCCAACAGCTGCAGGCATTGTGCTGCTGTCAGGCTGACTTGCATGTATTCTGATCTTGCCTGGCCCTCCAGCCCTTCTGGAAGAGCATTCATGTCAAGGTCCAGAAATTCAGATACCCAAAAAGTCAGTGGTTCACCGTTTGAATGCAGCCTGACCCTGTATCCGTACTTTGTGGAAAGCCACAACTGCCCCCTCTCTCACACTTTGGTTTCATAAGGTAGAAGACATCCGCCACTACTGCCCTAAAGGGAAGTGAAGAGAAATTTAATAAGACCTGGTTCTACTGGTTTGAATACATCTGCACTGACTAATTTGAACGCATTTTTGCAGGTCAGTCTCCTCCTTAGACAATGGGTTGTAGGGTCCATTCAGACATAAAAGTGGAATTTCCAGCTGTTTGTTTACTTGTGCACTGGTGGGCAGTCATGTTGGAACAGGAAAGTGCCATCCCCAAACTGTTCCCACAAAGTTGGGAGCATGAAATTGTACAAAATGTCTTGGTATGCTGAAGCCTTAACAGTTCTCTTCACTGGAAGGGGCCAAGCCCTACACTTGGCACAATGCAGTCAGGCAAGTACCAAACCCAGAGACATCCATTGGCTTGCCAGACAGAGAAGCGTGATTTGTCACTCCAGAGAATACGTCTCCACTGCTCTAGAGTCCAGTGGTGCAGTGCTCTCCACCACTGTATCCGGTGCTTTGCATTGTATTTGGTGATGTAAGGCTTGGATGCAGCTCCTCTGCTATGGAAACCCATTCCATGAAGGCTCTCTATGCACTGTTATGCTAATCTGAAGGCCACACAAAGATTGAAGGTCTTTAGCTGTTGACTATGCAGACAGTTGGCGACTTTTGCGCACTGTGCGCTTCAGCATGCGCTGACCCTGCTCTGTAACTTTTACGTGGCCTACCAGTTCGTGGCTGAGTTTCTGTTGTTCCCAGTTGCTTCCACTTTGTTATAATACCACTAACATTTGACCGTGGAATATTTAGTAGCAATGAAATTTCACAGATGGACTTATTGCACAGGTGGCAACCTACCACAGTACCATGCTTGAATTCATTGAGATTTTCACAAATGTTTGCAGAAGCAGTCTGCATGCCTAGGTGCTTGATTTTATACACCTGTTGTCATGGAGGTGATTGAAATATCTGAATCCAGTGATTTGGAGGGATGTCCCAATACTTTTGGCTGTGTATGTGTGTACAGTATATGTATATAAAAAAACAAACTTACATACAGTGCTCAGCATAAATGAGTACAGCCTACGGACTAAGACTGGGATGCCATTAAAGTTCATGTGCGTGTAAAGGCAAGTGTATAGAGTGTGTGTATGTTATATTTATTATTATTATTATTATACAGGATTTATATAGCGCTCAGCGCTTTACAATATAACGGGAGACAATACAGTAACAATACAGTTCAATACAAGAAGGATAGAGCTTACAATCTAGGAGGGAGGGGCTAGTGGTACAAAAGGTAGTAACTGTGGGGGATGGACTGGTTAGAAGAGTAGAAGATTCTAGTATTAGCTGAGGGCAGGATAGGCTTCTCTGAAGAGAGGTTTTTAGAGATCGCCTAAAAGTGAACAGAGTAGGCGATAGTCTGATAAATTGGGGTAGAGAGTTCCAGAGGATGGGGGAAGCTCTGGAGAAGTCCTGTGGAGGAGGAGACAATGGAGTTAGAGAGCAGGAGGTCTTGCGAGGAGCGGAGAGTACGGTTTGGGTGATATTTAGAGAGAAGATCGGTGATGTAATTTTGGGCAGAGTTATAAATGGCTTTATATGTTATTGTTAGTGTTTTGAATTTTATCCGTTGGGTAACGGGAAGCCAGTGGAGGGATTGCAGAGAGGGGTAGCAGATACAGAACGGTTAGTGAGGTGGATGAGTCTGGCAGCAGCATTCATGATAGACTGAAGAGGGGATATCCTGCGATTGTGTAGGCCAATGAGGAGGGAGTTACAATAGTCAAGGCGAGATATAACAAGGGAGTGAATAAGTTGCTTAGTGGTTTCCGAGGTTAGGAACAGTTCTATCTTGGAGATGTTGCGGAGGTGAAGTCTACAAGATTTGGACAGTGATTGGATTTGGGGCTGAAAGGACAGATGGGAGTCTAGGGTTACACCTAGTACCCTGGCATGAGGAGAGGGACTGATGATTGTTTTATTGATCTTGACAGAGAAGTCAGGGGAGGGGGCTAGGCTGGAGGGAATACTAAGAGCTCAGTATTGGAAAGATTGAGTTTGAGGAAGTGGAGTGACATCCATGCCGATATGTCACTTAGTAGGTTAGTGATGCGAGTGGAGACTGAAGGGGTGAGGTGAGAGGTAGAAAGATAGATTTGTGTGTCATCAGCATAGAAATGGTACTTAAAGCCGTGGGAGTTTATCAAGTGACCAAGGGAGAAGGTGTAGATGGAGAAGAGAAGGGGTCCAAGGACAGAACCTTGAGGGACCCCTACAGAAAGAGGGAGTGAAGAGGAAGAGGCAGCGTTATAGGTAACACTGAAGGAGCGTTGCGATAGGTAGGAGGAGAACCAGGCGAGAGCAAAGTCTCTGAGGCCAAGACAGTGGAGTTTTTTGAGGAGGAGGGGATGGTCAACCGTATCAAAAGCCGCAGAGAGGTCAAGTAGTAAGAGTACGAAGTAGTGGCCAATGGTTTTAGCAGTTAGTAGATCATTTGTGAGTTTTAGTAGGGCAGTTTCAGTGGAGTGTAGAGAGCGAAAGCCAGACTGTAAAGGGTCAAGAAGGTTGTTGTCGGTGAGGTGGGAGCTCAGGCGATTGTAGACTAAGCGTTCTAGGAGTTTAGAGGTAAATGGCAGCAGGGAGATAGGTCTTAAGTTGTTCAGGTCGGTGGGGTCCAAGGAGGGCTTTTTAAGTATGGGAGTGACGTGAGCATGCTTTAGAGGGGAGGGGAAGGCACCAGTAGAGAGGGAAAGATTGAAGATGTGAGTGAGGGAGCATAGGATGGAAGAAGAGGGTGACTGTAGTAGTTGTGAGGGCACAGGATCCAGGGGGCAGGTACTGAGACGGGCTTCTGAGAAAACCTTAGTGACCTCTTTGGTAGTGGCGAGGTCAAAAGAGGAAAGTGTTGAGGGAGGTTTAGTATAAGGTATGCTAAGTGGAATGGATGTCTGTGCAGTGGTGACGTCCCTACGAATTGTGTCAATCTTGTTTTTGAAATGGTTTGCAATCTCATGAGTAGTGAGTGAGGTACTGGGTGAAGGTGGAGAAAGTAGAGAGTTAAAAGTAGAGAAGAGACGACGAGGACTGGATGAGAAGGTATTAATAAGAGTGACAAAGTAGGCTTGTTTGGCAGCATGAAGGGAGGAATTGTATGTTAAGAAAGCAGATTTATATTGGGTGAATGCTTGGTGAGATTTGGTTTTATGCCACAATCGCTCCAGCGCACGACTATGTCATTTAAGATTTCTGGTGTGGTCAGTCTGCCAAGGTTGTAACGGTCGGGGCCTGATGCTTCGTGTTGTTAGAGGAGCAAGTGAGTCTAATGCGGATGAAAGCGAACTGTTATAGACAGCAGTGGCCAGGTCAGGGCAGGACAGGGGAGAGATTCTGTCATAGAGTTGGTCAGTTGCAGAGTGGAAAGGAGCAAGGTTCAAGTTGTGAAGGTTTCTGCAGGTAGTTGTTTGCTGCTTGGAGGGATAGGTGTTTGAAGATGAGGAGACTGTAAAGGTGATGAGATTGTGATCAGAGAGAGGAAAGGGGGTGTTTGTGAGGTTGTAGGGAGTGCAAAGACAGGAGAAAACAAGGTCTAATGTATTCCCATCAGAGTGAGTGGAGGACTGTATACATTATGCTAATACAAAAGATGAGGTTATGTTGAAGAGTTGGGATGTAGCCGGGTTGTTGACATTAACAGAGATGTTAAAATCTTCGAGAATGATAGTGGGTAGTTCAGAGGAGAGAAAGTAGGGTAGCCAGGTGGAGAAATCATCAAGAAAGCGGGACACGGGGCCAGGAGGCCGATAGATCACTGCAATCTTCAGAGAAATGGGAGAAAACAGCCGGATGCAGTGAGTCTCGAAAGAAGAGAAGGATAGAGAGGGAGGGTTAGGGAGGACTTGAAAGGTGCTGAGTGGGGATAGAAGCAAACCAACCCCACCACCTTTCCGACCACTGGGTCTGGGTGAGTGGGTCCAGATGAGGCCACCATAGGAAAGTGCTGCAGGGGAAGCAGAATCTGCTGCTTGAAGCCAGGTTTCTGTAATTGCTAGTAGGTTAAGGGAGCGGGAGACAAAAAGGTCATGGACAGAGATGAGCTTATTACAGACAGAGCGGGCATTCCAGAGCGCACATGAAAAAGGGAGGGTGGTTTTTGGGAGCACGGGGACTGATATTAAATTGAGGGGATTGTGGCTATTACCGGAAGAAAGAGGCTGCCTGGTGTGGGGGTGAAGTAGTGGAGGACCAGGGTTTTTGGAGATATCCCCAGAGGTTAGGAGAAGAAGGGTGAGGAAAGTAACATGTATGTATGTATATATATATATATATACACACATACATACATATAAACATGCAGTGTCAGAGGAACTGTATGGAGATAGGTGGTAAGTGACCTATTTAGGTAAAAGCTCAGTATGATGTGCTCTTATGTTGTATTTTGCAGGAGTGGGCAGATTCATGCTGTCGGGGGCTCAGAAGTGCACATGCTTACATCCTCGTCTATGACATCTGCTGCTTTGATAGCTTTGAATATATCAAGACCCTGAGGCAACAAATACTGGAAACAAGGTGAGAAAAATAAAATGGCACACACATGGCATTTGCATGTATGTGATCATGATACTTATGTGGCAGTATAAGATCATTTATTTTTATTCAGCTCATATACAGATCATTTTTTGTTTAACCGACGTAAACCAACAGATGGTAAGCTATATCTTAAACCCGAACTGTAAGCAAACAATGAAATTCACAGATGAAGTGCAGTTACTTAAACTGTTCCACTTGATATCAACAGCAACACTGATAATGACTCCAGGTCCCTTTAAAGATGCACGCTGGGCATCTTTACAGCTGATGTTTTAGGTGACAGGTGTTTTTTTTCTACAGCCAGTAAACTAACAGCATGTTATCCTCTGTATCCATGCACACATAGGCTTTTATCAGCAGAACTACTGCATTTGAAGAGTAGTTTTTCAGCTGTAAAAATCTATCCGCTATCAGGTGTTTGAGCGTTTTTGAGCCTTAAGCTTTGTGGGAGTATATCTTTGCTAAAAAAAACCGCTAAAAACCGCTAATTTAAACCCAGTAAAAAAAGTGTCAAAACGCGTATTAACGCAGTATCTACAGCTAACGCTACTGGCATTTTTGTAACGTCCAGTGTTCATGAGACCTTATTGCTTGCAGGAGTTCAGAGTCTTCAGTTAACATTGCAAAATTCAGAAATCCCTAACATCCTTGTTTAAATAGACTCAAACTGCATGAAAAATAATAATATTAATCAAAGAAATAAACAGCAGAAACTGCCTTCATAGCTAAGCATATTTATTAATGCAAGTGGCCAAATAGTTATACATATCTAAAAACCATGGTAACAAACCCTATTAAAAACCCCAGTTCAACGGTCTACCGTAAAAGTATAATCAGTATGTGTGCATATGAAATAAACACTAATAATTCTAAAGATGAAGCATGTAAAAATATCTTGGATCACACTATAAATGTTCAAACATGTGAGCTTCCTAAACCTAGTACACACTATTAGAAAATCTGATGAACATGTATGTATTCGGAACGATCATTCGATTTTGTTTATTAGCACACTGCTTTCAAGAGCCAATATGGACTGTTCAAACACAAATTTCCAAAGGGACACATTAGGCATTTTTTCTTGTTTAGTTATAACGTCCGATTTTTAATTTAATAAGTACAGTATTCATTCTATAAAAATGTAATGAGTATGTCTGCGTATGATCGAAAACATCTGGATGGGACAGAAACCTGGTCTGGACTGCAGGCCACAATTTTTAGTGATGTCTGGTCTATCACATAAAATCACAATAAAATACATTTACGTTTTTGGTTGTAACATGACAAAATATGGACAATTTCAAGGGGTATGAATACTTTTTCAAGGCACTGTAAGTACTATGATCAATATCTACACAATCTGATAAATATCCAAACATTCACTGTGCAGTGCTCCCCCAGTAATATTATATTTTACATAAAAGATGGCAAAAAACTTAATTCCACATGCAAATGGATGTACAAGTCTATTGTTATTAGCAGCGTCACACCAATATTTAGTAAAGCATGAAAGTTCTCATGCACACGCAAAAAGGATGTACAAAAATAGTCTAAAGTGTGTTTACTCATTTATTGGGGGCTTCAAGTTTTCAGCCACCACCTGATTGGTTTTGCTGGTCCCACTTGGCTGCATCAGTGGTAGAGCTGCAAACAATCCCATCCTCTTGGCCCTAAAAGGAAGAGCAGGGGGAGAGTGGCTTAGCCTTGACCTGTCAAGCTATGGCTATGTGTAACATACTGACACTACAAGGTCTTTTCACATCCCGATAAGTAACTCCACTTAAAGAAGTCTCCACATGCCAAGAAAACAAAATGGCATGTATTGTTGAAAGCAGTGACGAAGATAGACATTTTTTCACCAAGGGCAACCCTTTGTTTGTGTGTGTGTGTGTGTGTGTGTGTGTATGTATGTATTTATATGTAGTGTGTGTATATACACACACTGCATCCAGAAAGTATTCACAGAGCTTAACTTTTGCCACAATTTATGTTACAGCCTTATTTCAAAATGGATTACATTTATTTTTTTCCTCAACATTCTACAAACAATACCCCATAATGACAATGTGAAAGTAGTTTGTGTTGAAATCTTTGCAATTTATTAAAAATTAAAAAAAAAAAAACACATGTACATACGTATAAATGTGTGAGTTAGCGAGCGCACCTTATAAAGCTGCTGTTGCACAAAAAGGAACCACAAAGCCTTTCTAAGAATATAACATAAAAATGGGGTGTGCAGCGCACAAGCTTGGCACACCTATTTTTGGGCAATTTCTCCCATTCTTCTTTGCAGTACCTCTCAAGCTCCATCAGGTTGGATGGGGAGCGTCAGTGCACAGACATTTTCAGATCAGGTTCAAGTCTGGTCTCTGGCTGGGCCACTCTAATATATACACAGAGTTGACCTATAGCCACTCCTTTGTTATGTGGGCTGTGTGCTTGGGGTCGTTGTCCTGTTGAAAGATGAACCGTCGCCCCAGTCTAAGGTCCAGAGCGCTCTGGAACAGGTTTTCATCAAGGATGTCTCTGTACATTGCTGCATTCATCTTTCCTTTGATCCTGACTAGTCTCCCAGTTCCTGCCACTGAAAACATCCTCACAGCATGATGCTGCCCCCGCCATGCTTCACTGTAGGGATGTTATTGGCCAGGTGGTGAGCAGTGCCTGGTTTCCTCCAGACATGACGCTTGGCATTCAGGCCAAAGAGTTCAATATTTGTTTCATCAGACCAGAGAGTTTTGTTTCTCATGGTCTGAGAGTCCCTCAGGTGCCTTTTGGCAAACTCCAGGCGAGCTGCCATTTGGCCTATTACTGAGGAGTGGCTTCCGTCTGGCCACTCTACTATACAGGCCTGATTGGTGGATTGCTGCATAGATGGTTGTTCTTCTGGAAGGTTCTCCCCTCTCCACAGAGAAACGCTGGAGCTCTTTCAGAGTGAGTGTCCTGTGATTGGTTACCTCCCTGGCTAAGGCCCTTCTCCCTCGATCGCTTATTTTGGCCAGGTGACTCGCTGTAGGAAGATTCCTGGTGGTTCCAAACTTCTTCCATTTACGTATGATGGAGACCTTCAATGCTTCAGAAATGTTTCTGTACCCTTCCCTAGGTCTGTGCCTTGATACAATCCTGTATCGGAGGTCTACGGACAATTCCTTGGACTTCATGGCTTGGTTTTGCTCTGACGTGCACTGTTAACTGTGGGACCTTATGTAGACAGGTTTATGCCTTTCCTAACCATGTCCAATCAACTGCATTTCCCACAGGTGGACTCTAGTCAAGCTGTGGAAACATCTCAAGGATGATCCGTGAAAACAGGATGCACCAGAGCTCAATTTTGAGTGTCATGGCAAAGGCTGTGAATACTTATGTACATGTATTTTTTATTTTTTTAATAAATTGCAAAGATTTCAAAATGAACTTTCATGTTGTCATTATGGGGTATTGTTTTTAGAATGTTGAGGGAAAAAAATGAATTTAATCTATTTTGGAATAAGGCTGTAACATAACAAAATGTGGCAAAAGTTCAGCGCTGTGAATACTTTTCTGGGTGCACTGTAGTCCAATTAATAATCTATGCTTTTATTCCCGCACTGCTAATATTAATACACCAAAAAAATATGCTAAAAAACCCTAAACACCACTGAGCAGCTGCCCTCAAGGGCCTTACAATATAGGATCTCTATCTCTCTCACACACACACATATACTAGGACCATTCTGAAAGACCCAGTTAACATTCTTTGGAGAACAGGAGGAAACCAGAGAACCTGGAGGAAACCCATGCAAGCACAACTCCCATAGCCAGTTTTTCTCCCGTTGCAAAACGTTTTGGTTAAAATTCTTCATACATGTTTTTTTTTTTTTTTTGCCCCATGTTCAACTACATAGCATTTTAACAGGTTCACATCCCCATTATGTTCAAGTACAGAATGCCTGGCTTCAGGCGACCTTAGACTAAAAGTGCAAATATTGTCATATAACCATCTTCTAACAGTCCAAATTGTTTTACCCTTGAACATACACAACTCCAGCTAACATATGCCTTGCCCCCAAGAGTCCCTGTATTGCTGTGGAGAGTTGGTGTGCTTCACTCAATCATAAAGAAGTAGTAGTCTCCATTGTAAAATGCAAATACTGCCTGACTCCTATTGTCCACATCATTTCTGGAATGTGTCAACAAGAATATTATGCAAAGATGATGCCTTTCTATATACACACACAGGAGTGATGGGTACACAATTCTCAATCAGGTCATCATTAGCCAACAAAAAAACAGTAATTATATCAAATGCCTCTTATTTTAATGACATGGTTTTTGTACTTCAGACTAAGTCTGACATATTTCTGTTAATACTGTACATGTTGCATTTATACAGAAGATCTTTCTACTTTCCCTAACTCTCTGGCTCTACTCAGTCATTTATTTTATAAGTCGTCTAGCAGATATCTAGATATCCTTCTCAGCGAGTGTTGAGTTATCTTTCTTGTCCCTTTTTGGTGGTCAGGTCCAAAAACAAGACTTTTTCAAGATCATATGAGCTTGTAATCTCAATTTAAAATGCTTTTTGTCCCATATTTTCACAAATCCATCTCATCCACCGTGCCAATCAACAGAATCAAAACATTAATACAAGTTTACCATGCCGAAATTCTGGATAGGAAAATCAACAAGACATCCATTCAAATAGATGATGCTCCCAATCACCAAGTCCAAATTTGCAAATGCAGGTTCATATTTAATGCCCATTGCCTTGCTCTGGCTTGACAGAATATTTCTTGTCAAAACTAAAGTTATTTTGTTTCAAGCGTAAACTCTGCAGTTCTACCCAAGAGTCTTGTCTCGAATATTTTCCAAACCCAATTTGTGGGGCTTTAATATCTAAGGTATCTGTGTGCTTCAATATCTAAAGTAACTAAAAGAGCATTCTGAGGAATTGTAACATTGTCCAACAGCATAGGCTAGTAGGACGTATCCTTTGCATATCCTTTATATACAATAGTTTTAATACAGCAATTTTGTCAGTATTCTCCACAATTATCTGCCTATCTATTTTTTGCTCACAGACCACGGCTCCAAGAAAATCTTTCCATAAGATTATATGTGCATTTCCATTTAACATTTTATGCATGTTATTTACTTGTAAAAGTCTCCCATATGTAGACATCCAAAAGCCCCATGACTGCTGTTGGACTTTACCATCATGGATGTGATATCAGCAGCCCTAGCAGACTCACAACTGTCTGAGCTAAAGAATGTTGGCTAGCACAGAGAGTAATTAGACTCTCCCAGAAGAGAAGTTTATGATGTGCAAGGAGGGAGAGGACACATTGCAAGTGAATTAAACATTTATGGAAAGAAAAAACATTTCAATCAAGCATGTAAAAGGTTTGATTTTTCTGTGTTTGTCTGCAATTTTTTTTTGGTTAAGTACAGTTGCTATTTAAACTGTAAGTTTTTAGTAAAAACAAAAAACGTTTTAAAAATTTAGCACAAGAGACATTTTTTACAGTCAATACGATTTGTGCTTTGTATTGATGGTTGCAAAATTAGTTGAAATCTTCCATGCTCTGAGCCTCCCTGACCTCTGCTGCCAAAAATGTCCGGTCTGCAGGGGTTAATAAAGTTTTGGAACCTGTCCTATGCACTCAGAGAGTGCAGCCCATGTCCTCCATTTACATTCCCCTTCTTTCCCACATGGAAGAAAATTATATTTTAAATATATTTTAAAAATATTCTTCCCAAATATATTGTCATACAGTCATGGCCGAAATTGTTGGCACCCTTGATATTTTTCCAGGAAATCATGTATTTCTCACGAAACGTATTGCATTAACACATGTTTTGCTATACACATGTTTATTCCCTTTGTGTGTATTGGGACAAAACAAAAAAAGGGAGGAAAGAAAGCAAATTCGACATAATGTCACACAAACCTCCAAAAATGGGCTGGACAAAAGTATTGGCACCCTTTCACAACTGCGGATAAATAAGAATGTTACAAGCATGTGATGCTCCTGTAAACTCACCTGGGGCAAGTAACAGGTGTGGGCAATATAGAAATCACACCTGAAAGCAGATAAAAAGGAGAGACGTTCACTTAACCTTTGCATTGTGTGTCTGTCTGTGCCACACTAAGCATGGACAACAGAAAGAGGAGACGAGAACTGTCTGAGGACCTGAGAACCAAAATTGTGGCAAAATATCAACAATCTCAAGGTTACAAGTCCATCTCCAGAGAACTAGATTTGCCTTTGTCCACAGTGCGCAACATTATCAAGAAGTTTGCAACCCATGGCACTGTAGCTAATCTCCCTGGTCGTGGACGGATGAGGAAAATTGATGAAAGATTGCAACGCAGAATAGTCCGGATGGTGGATAAGCAGCCCCAAACATGTTCCAAAGACATTCAAGCTGTCCTGCAGGCTCAGGGAGCATCAGTGTCAGCGCGAACTATCCGTCGACATTTAAATGAAATGAAACGCTATGGCAGGAGACCCAGGAGGACCCCACTGCTGACACAGAGACATAAAAAAGCAAGACTACAGTTTGCCAAAATGTACTTGAGTAAGCCAAAAGCCTTCTGGGAAAACGTCTTGTGGACAGATGAGACCAAGATAGAGCTTTTCGGTAAAGCACATCATTCTACTGTTTACCGAAAACGGAATGAGGCCTACAAAGAACAAAACACAGTACCTACGGTAAAATATGGTGGAGGTTCAATGATGTTTTGGGGTTGTTTTGCTGCCTCTGGCACTGGGTGCCTTGACTGTGTGCAAGGCATCATGAAATCTGAGGATTACCAAAGGATTTTGGGTCGCACTGTAGGGCCCAGTGTCAGAAAGCTGGGTTTGCGTCCAAGATCCTGGGTCTTCCAGCAGGACAATGACCCCAAACATACGTCAAAAAGCACTCAGAAATGGATGGCAAAGAAGCGCTGGAGAGTTCTGAAGTGGCCAGCAATGAGCCCAGATCTAAATCCCATTGAACACCTGTGGAGAGATCTTAAAATTGCTGTTGGGAAAAGGTGTCCTTCCAATAAGAGAGACCTGGAGCTGTTTGCAAAGGAAGAGTGGTCCAAAATTCCGGGTGAGAGGTGTCAGAAGCTTATTGATGGTTATAGGAAGCGACTGATTTCAGTTATGTTTTCCAAAGGGTGTGCAACCAAATATTAAGTTAAGGGTGCCAATACTTTTGTCCAGCCCATTTTTGGGGTTTTGTGTGACATTATGTCATATTTGCTTTTCTGCCTCTGTTTTATATTTGTTCCAATACATACAAAGGGAATAAACATGTGTATAGCAAAACATGTGTTAATGCAATACCTTTTTTGTGTGAAATACTTGATTTTCAGGAAAAATATCAAGGGTGCCAACAATTTCGGCCATGACTGTATATTTGAAATGCTACAATTTTGGCCATATTCTATATATATATGTGTGTGTGTATGTGTATATATATATATATATATATATATATATATACACTCTGCATGTTGAAATGCGTTTGTATTACAAAATATATGAAAAATATTTTTAAAAAATACATTTCAAATATACTGTATGTCTTTAACTCCTTCACGCTTAAGGGTAAAACAAATCTAAATGCCTAAGCACAATATTGCTATGTTGACATGTGTTAGTAAAACCGTACATATCACAACTACTTTGTACATCCAGATGAATTTATACATTTTTTTTTTAGGACAAATTGGGCTTTCATTTGGTGGTAAATGGTAATGAATATCTCCTGATTTTTTTTTTTTATTCTCAAAGGAAAACTGGCCAAAAATAGTAAAAAAAAATATTTTTTTTTTTATTTAGCTGTGTGTTTCTTGTTACTACTATAACCTACCACCAAAGAACAACCCAAAATAAATTATCCAGCTCTTGACAATCGTAGTGATACCATATATGTGTATTTTATTTGTTGTTTGTACCTGTAGTACAGCCCAGAAACAATTAGTGCACATTTTGATTTTTTTTTTTTTTACCTAAAACACACTGACACCAATTTTTTTTAAATCCTGACCTTGACCCAAACACTTACTCTGGCACTGTACTAGATCAAACCTTGATCTAGGTGTTTTTTTATTTTATTTTTTAATATTTATCTATTTTTTATTTTTTTTTTACAAACCTTTTTTTCCCCTCTATGCCAGGAGTTAGAGAGATACAATGTATCTCTCTCATCCATTCATAGAGAGAAAAAAAACAAGGGGGCTGGGATGTACAGTGACTGATCACTGGGATAGCCAATCAGAGGCTATCACAGTGATCATGTGACCCGGAATCTGGAGTTCCGGGTCCCGATTGTTAGAATGGGTCTCAGTGAGACCGCGGTCTTTGTGCTGTGAGCGCGCAATGTGACGCACTCCCACACAATGACAGGTACGCACATATGCGGCCCCACGGAAAAAAAGCCCAGTTCTGTGTGGCCGCATATTTGTGTTACGTTGGCGTCCAAGGGGTTAAAAATACTAATCTGCATTTTTGGAAGGCATTTACAAATATATGTTAAGATATGTTAAAATGACTTTTTTATATGTTAAAAATCTGAAGAATATATTTTTTTAAATATTTTATAAATATATTCCGCAGATTTTTAATTTTAATATAGTCATTTTAATATATTTTTACATATATTTGTAAATGCATTCCAAAAATGTACATTTGTATTTTTAAAGACCTACAGTATATTTGAAATGTATTTTTTTGTAATAAACGCATTTCAACATGCAAAAGAAAAAAAATATATATATATATATTTATTTTAATATACTGAATATGACCAAAATTGTAGCATTTCAAATATATGGTAACATATTTGAGAATAATATTTTAAAAATATATTTCAAATATATTTTTCTTCCATATAGATTCATAGAAGCTGTATTATCGTTTACACGAATAAAAACATTGATTTATCCTGGGACTTTAAATGAGGTGCAACACACACAACAGTTAAATACACAGTATACATGACTGCCAATGTATTGATGGATAAATACAGTTCTCATTATATTGCATAGAAAAACAGGTAAAATTATATCAAGCTGATTTGTTGTAGTTCCATAACAATACATTTCATACATGATTAAAATATTCCCAATATCAATACATAATTAGATTTAAAAATGTATCCTAAAGCTTGATGCATTTTGTGATTCTCTGTTCACTCCTTCAGGAGTAGATGCATGTTTAATTATCTGTAAAGTAAAACATCAATTTTGAAGTATATAGTATAGTTGACAATGACTGATGTTAATCAAACCTCAAGGGCCACTTGGGGGAACTTATACTTACAAATCAAGTTAAAATGTGTGCTGCTGACAGCTGTATCTAGGTACATAAAATAAAAGAAAGAAAACCCATGTTGAGAAAATCAACTGCAAAAAAAGAGAATATAATGAAATATGTGGATATAAATCCACCAAAAAATAGGAAAAAAACAGACCACCAAGTCCACAGAACAGTTAAGAAACCCACCATAAGTAAAATGTGGTGGAGCTAGAGAGCCAGAGTGTTGCTAACAGTGTCTTAATGAGAAGAAAGGAAACCGCTCTCTCTTGCCCCTCCCTTTTACACCCCAAAGGGTCAACGTCGGTCTCTTCCAACGCTATGTAAAAGTAGCCAGTATTGCACCTTATTTAAAGTCCCAGGGCAAATTAATGTTTTTATAGATCTGTTAATGTAGGGATGGAAGCGCACCATTGGGTGCACCAGACCACATTTTATTTATTCATTTTATAATGTATATCAATGAAAAATAATCTCTGAACAGAGGAGGTGGACTTTTCAATGATCTTTCTGTCCTCCATTCATACATCGCTTTTCATTCATGGAAGCTATTGTACAGCTTCTATGAATGGAGGAGGTAGAGGGAAAGGGTGGGCATAATCGGAACTCTTGATGAGTGCATTAGACAGGTCCCTTAGCTCTGTTAACCCTTATGGCACTGGAAGATTAAGGGGCTGTTTTGGGGGTAAGAGGATGGAAGATTTCAACTAATTTTGCAGCCATCAGCTCAAGACACATCACTGGACTGTAAAAATTGTCCCTTGTGTTCATTTTTAAAAAACAGTTTTATAATAAATTTAGGATTTTGGGTTAAACTCTAGAGCAGGAAATAAGGAGAAATATCTCCAACAGTTGAAGAGAGAGAAATAAAAACAGTAATGTGTTCCAGTGATATCCTTTGTGTTAAGATGTGACAATAAGTCATGGAGAATGGTTTAAAACAAAGAAAGCAATCTAGATGAGTGGTCCTAATCCTTAACCATTCTGTTCAATATTAAATAAAACTTTTATGAACCAAAGATAGTTTTCTTGATTTGACAGGAACATATCCTATTTTAATTATATACAAAAATAGATTGGATTATCCAAACCAGTTAAGCAAACACACTGAGTTGTCTACAGATGTTGGCTTGTTGGGTTGAGTTTTTTGGTTTGTGGGTTTTAAGGTGTTTCTGAGCTTAGTCCCCTGAAATATAAGGCCATTTTTCAGTTTTTCCACAGTGTGAAACTGGGATGAAATTGTCTTATTTTACATTACAGCAGCATGAAATTGTACCTAACCCTGTTGTAACCTTTCCCAAATACTGTAGCTTAGCAACAAGATACAAGCCAAATATTTCACTGTATAAGTATAATCTGTAAAACAATGTCTTGAATATAATTTAAGAACCTTCTCATTTAAACAATTGTGTCTGGTTTTGCAGCTTCACCTTCAACAGTGTAAAAATATCTTTAAAAATACAACAAATTAAAATGCTCTCAGTGGTATTAGAATGAAGGCATTGTACTGCAGGAGGTTACAATCTGGATCTGAAGTTCAAAATTGTAGCTTTCTCAGATTTAGTTTAAGTCTTTCAACATTTTGCTGACGAATAATAGCATACCCAAAACTAAAAATAAAATTGCCTTTACTTCTCTTACACAACAGAAGATTGGTTACGGAAGTAGCAATGTTAGCACCAGTCTAGTCTACTCAGCATACTTGCTAAAGCTTGGTTGCACACTAAGGTCCCTTTTCACACAGTGGGGCCCAATTAAGTCCATCAGTTTTTCAGGCGGACCTGATTGGATGGTCCATTCAACAGACTTGTGTCCGTTTACACCTGTCTAAAAAAAAAAAAAACAGAAGGGGTTCTGTCCTCTTCCATTTAGGTGGATTGGAAGGTAGTCGGGTGTAAATGGACAGTGGAGTCCATGTACGCCCGCTGGTCTGTAGAGCAGAGTGGGCTCTGTCCGTGTTCGCTCTGCAGAAACTGAGCAGACACAGATGTGTCATCCGCCCTCTCTCCTCCAGTCAGCATGGGATCTGCGAGAGGAACTTTATCCTTCCCAGATCAGGTTCTCCTGTGTTTGGATGTAGTTCCCTTTGTGTGTGTTTAAACATCTCTAAATGCAACTAAATGGAATGCACCTGAATGTAGTGTGAATTTTACCATTTTTTTTTTACCAAAATGTTCTATAAACGCTATAGCATGTCAGTCAATGCCAGTGTGAATGAGGCCTTGAGGTACTAAAATCAATGGACAGTGGCATCTTCTATGGATCCATCCATGAGCCTTCTCAAAACATCTCTGGCTTTTCCTTTACAGTGTTTAAACCAGAGTCATCAATGACGAAACACAGGTTTGGAATAATTTCAAAAGTTTAACACTACACTGTCTCTGACTGTTGCTGAATACATACCTATACCTATACTGCTGCTGAATACATACCTAAGATGTCATAACTACAAAACTGTAAATTGTCTATATACAGTATATCGCAGAAGTGAGTACACCCCTCACATTTTTGTAAATATTTTATTCTATCTTTTCATGTGACAACACTGAAGAAATGACTCTTTGCTACAATGTAAAGTAGTGAGTGTACAGCTTGTATTACAGTGCAAATTTGCTGTCCCCTCAAAATAACTCAACACACAGCCATTAATGTCTAAACTGCTGGCAAAAAAAGTGAGTACACCCCTAAGTGAAAATGTCCAAATTGGGCCCAATTAGCCATTTTCCCTCCTTGGTGTGAATGGGGAGCAGATGTGTTAAATTTGGTGTTACCACTCTCTCTTACTGGTCACTGGAAGTTCAACATGGCAAAGAACTCTCTGAGAGTCTAAAAAAAGAATTGTTGCTCTACATAAAGATGGCCTAGGCTATAAGAAGATTGCCAAGACCCTGAAACTGAGCTGCATCATGATGGCCAAGACCATACAGCGGTCTAACAGAACAGGTTCCACTCAGATCAGTCCTCGCCATGGTCGACCAAAGAGGTTGAGTGCACGTGCTCAGCGTCATATCTAGAGGTTGTCTTTGGTAAATAGATGTATGAGTGCTGCCGGCATTGCTACAGAGGTTGATGGGATGGGGGGTCAGCCTGTCAGTGCTCAGACCATACGCCACACTGTATCAAATTGGTCTGCATGGCTGTCGTCCCAGAAGGAAGCCTCTTCTAAAGGTGATGCACAAGAAAGCCCGCAGTTTGCAGATGACAAGCAGACTAAAGACATGGATTACTGGAACCATGTCCTGTGGTCTGATGAGACCAAGATAAACTTATTTGGTTCAGATGGTGTCAACCAGGTGAGGAATACAAAGACAAGTGTGTCTTGCCTACAGTTAAGTATGGTGGTGGGAGTGTCATGGTCTGGGGCTGCATTAATGCTGTTGGGACTGGGGAGCTACAGTTCATTGAGGGAACCATGAATGCCAACATGTACTGTGACATACTGAAGCAGGACATGATCCCCTCCCTTTAGAGACTGGGCCGCAGGGCAGTATTCCAACATAACGACCCCAAACACACCTCCAAGACAACCACTGCCTGCTAAAGAAGCTGAGGGTAAAGGTGATGGACTGGCCAAGCATGTCTCCAGAAATAAACCCTATTAAGCATCTGTGGGGCATCCTCAAACGGAAGGTGGAGGAGCGCAAGGTCTCTAACATCCACTAGCTCTGTGATGTCATCATGGAGGAGTGGAAGAGGACTCCAGTGGCAACCTGTGAAGCTCTGGTGAACTTCATGCCTAAGAGGGTTAAGGCAGTGCTGGAAAGTAATTGTGGCCACACAAAATATTGACCACTTTGGGCCCAATTTGGACATTTTAACTTAGGGGTGTATTCACTTTTGTTGCCAGCGGTTTAGACATTAATGGCTGTGTGTTGAGTTATTTTGAGGGGACAGCAAATTTACACTGTTATACAAGCTGTACACTCACTACTTTACATTGTAGCAAGGTGTAATTTCTTCAGTGTTGTCTCATGAAAAGATAGAATATATTTACAAAAATGTGAGGGGTTTACTCACTTCTGGGAGATACTGTATTTATATTTTATTTTTAGATTTCTTTTTTCAGGTATTATAAATTAGTACAAACCTAGAACTTTCAGACTTCACTGTACTCATGCATACATACAGCACAGTACATATCACACAGTAGATAGTTGCCACTCATATAGATGTATAAATTATAAGCCTTTCTGTGGTGAGGCCAACAGGAGTAGCTGCTCCCACTGTTCTGAGGTCATGGTCTTATCTGAAGGTGCCTACTTTTTTGACATTTGGTTTTGAAAATTTCTTAATGTCATATGGTATTTGGTAAAGTTTTACAAGTGAAAGCAGATCTTTGGTTGTTGGTTTCTGAAATAGAATTTATTTGCAGAGAGCAGAAAATACAAAGAATATCTGAAGCACTAAAACAAAGAAGGTAATCTAAACAAAAATATTAACAGACTGTATAGCCTTCTTGACCAAGTCTTTTCAGTGAATATACAATTTGTCTGTGCCTTGCTATAATGGAGTCCCCATACTCTCACACTTAAAATACTCTGACATTCAAATACTGTACACTCACCGGCCACTTTATTAGGTACACCTGTTCAATTGCTTGCTAACACAAATTGCTAATTTATTTCAGGTACTTATATAGCGCCGTCAATTTACATGTACATTTACATATATATTGTAATTTTAACATCAGTCCCTAACCCGCTAATCAGCCAATCATATGGCAGCAACTCCGTTCATTTAGTTATGTAGAAGTGGTAAAGATGACTTGCTGAAGTTCAAACCTAGCAGCAGAATGGGGGTAAAAAAGGGGATTTACCCCTTCCCTTATAGTAGATTGACGGCCGGACGGGACACTCTTCCTTTTGAGTGGGCGTCGTATGTTGTCCTGTCAGAAGGGGCCACTCACGGGACACAGCTGATGACATATTACTTTACTGGCCCGTTGCCGGTATCATATGACCGCTGTGACTAATCACAGCAGTTCACATGACATTTGTATACAATGGATGGCTTTCTTTCATGCCATCCATTGTATACAATTGTGTTAGCTGTGATTGGTCAAAGCAGTCACATGGTACAGACAGGGCCAATCACAACCCATCTGTATCATGTGATGAACTTTGCCCTCTGACAGCTAATCACAGCAAGAGACTGAATCAGTTTCATTTAGTAACAATGGTTGCTAATATCAATGAAATACATTGGTAGTATTCACAATCATAATGTGTAAAAAAAAACAACTGATCTCTTGCCCAGAGTAGTTTAAAGTTACTTTGGTAACATTGTATTGCTCTGGTCACAGTGTGTTGTAAAAATTTAAAAAATTAAAAAAAATTTTATTTAAAAGAAAAAGAAAAAATTGATTCCCTCAGAAGTCATAAGGACAAACCGTTAGGGACGCAGCTAAACAGTGTGAAGGAAGTAGCGTCAGTCTGTTGATCGACAGGGTGGTGAGATACCGCATGCATTACTGTGATGGCAGAGGTTTGACTTCTAACGAATCAGGATTGTGATAAGCGATCATTCTTTTTATGTTTGTGAGTGAGTTTTTAGTGGGATTGAACAAGCAATACATTTGTTAAATGGGATTATGCTATGTGTGTTGCTTTGTTCCCTTATCTTGAGCTTTTAGAGTTTTAAAGTATCGCTGGGCGGAAGGAAGATTTTGGATGGATCCACCTAAATGGATGATCGAATAAAAGTGCTGTTTGCCTATCAGTAATATGACCGGCATTTGCTTGCGGTGAGTGTTGTATCCTGATGGGATTTTGTTCACTGGGCACAAAGGGTGATTGATCTGCTACTCTGATTAAAGGTGGAGGAGTGAAGCTGTGAGCCATTTGACCCAGATGAAAACATCTCACTGTTTTAGATTTGTTGCACTTTTCATCACCGATTGGTGGAAGACTATGAACTTGTTAAAGTGTGGAGTGCTGCTGTAATTAATGGTGATTAAATACCACCAGAAGAAAGTTCTATTTGTGTGAAAAAATGCTAAAAAATGTTTGTGGGTACAGTGTTGCCTGTCCGCACAATTGTCATAAAAAAGTGCGACAACACTGGAAGCTAAAATTTGGCCTGTGCAGGAAGGGGGTAAAAGTACCTGGTATTAAGTGGTTACGTGACTTTGAACGTGGCATGGTTGTTTGTTCCAGACGGTTTTCCAATGATTGATTAAGCACGAGATCCTGTGAAATGCGTTAACAAGTCCTGTATACATGTCCTGGTGTTTTGTGTGTCCTATGGATCAATAAATATTCACTATACTCATCAATCCTCCGGTGTGCGGTTAACCCTCCTTCCTATTGGTTCCAGCCGGGCTGGTCTGATTATTTTTAAAAACTGCTGATCTACTGGGATTTTCATGCACAACCATCTCTAGGGTTTACAGAGAGTGGTCCGAAAAAGAGAAAATATCGAGTCAGTTGTATGGATGAAAATGCCTTGTTGATGTCAGAGGTCAGAGGAGAATGGGCAGACTGGTTTGACATGATAGAAAGACAACAGTAATTCATGTAAATATAGACCTACAGTGGGCATCGAAAGTTTGGGCACCCCAGCTAAAAATTTGTATTAATGTGCATAAAGAAGCCAAGGAAAGATGGAAAAATCTCCAAAAGGCATCAAATTACAGATTAGACATTTTTATAATATGTCAACAAAAGTTAGATTTTATTTCCATCATTTACACTTTCAAAATAACAGAAAACAAAAAAATGGCGTCTGCAAAAGTTTGGGCACCCTACAGAATTTCTAGCATGCACTGCCCCCTTTGCAAAGCTGAGACCTGCCAGTGTCATGGATTGTTCTCAATCATCGTCTGGGAAGACCAGGTGATGTCAATCTCAAAGGTTTTAAATGCCCAGACTCATCTGACCTTGCCCCAACAATCAGCACCATGGGTTCTTCTAAGCAGTTGTCTAGAAAACTGAAACTGAAAATAGTTGACGCTCACAAAGCTGGAGAAGGCTATAAGAAGATAGCAAAGCGTTTTCAGATGTCAATATCCTCTGTTCGGAATGTAATTAAGAAATGGCAGTCATCAGGAAGAGTGGAAGTTAAAGCAAGATCTGGAAGACCAAGAAAAATATCAGACAGAACAGCTCGCAGGATTGTGAGAAAAACAATTCAAAACCCACGTTTGACTGCACGATCCCTCCAGAAAGATCTGGCAAACACTGGAGTTGTGGTACACTATTCCACTATAAAGAGATACTTGTACAAATATGGTCTTCATGGAAGAGTCATCAGAAGAAAACCTCTTCTACGTCCTCACCACAAAAATCATCGTTTGAACTTTGCAAATGAACATATAGACAAGCTTAATGCATTTTGGAAACAAGTTCTGTGAACCGATGAGGTTAAAATTGAACTTTTTGGCAGGAATGAGCAAAGGTACGTTTGGAGAAGAAGGGGCACAGAATTTAATGAAAAGAACCTCTGTCCAATTGTTAAGCATGGAGTTCCAATCATGCTTTGGGGTTGTGTTGCAGCCAGTGGCACAGGGAACATCTCACGAGTAGAAGGAAAAATGAATTCAATAAAATTTCAGCAAATTTTGGATGGTAACTTGATGCCATCTGTGAAAAAGCTGAAGTTAAAGAGAGGATGGCTTCTACAAATGGATAATGATCCTAAACACACCTCGAAATCCACGGGGGATTACATCAAGAGGCGTAAACTGAAGGTTTTGCCATGGCCTTCACAATCTCCTGACCTCAACATAATTGAAAATCTATGGATAGACCTTAAAAGAGCAGTGCGTGACAGACAGCCCAGAAATCTCAAAGAACTGGAAGACTTTTGTAAGAAAGAATGGGCAAAGATACCTCAAACAAGAATTGAAAGACTCTTGGCTGGCTACAAAAAGCGTTTACAAGCTGTGATACTTGCCAAAGGGGGCAGTACAAGATATTAACTCTGCAGGGTGCCCAAACTTTTGCAGATGCCATTTTTTTGTTTTCTGTTATTTTGAAAGTGTAAATGATGGAAATAAAATCTAACTTTTGTTGACATATTATAAGAATGTCTAATCTGTAATTTGATACCTTTTGGAGATTTTTCCATCTTTCCTTGGCTTCTTTATGCACATTAATACAAATTTTTAGCTGGGGTGCCCAAACTTTCGATCCCCACTGTATATATAAAATCTGAGGAATGTTTCCAACACCTTGTTGAATCAATGCCACAAAGAATTTGGGCAGTTCTGAAGGCATAAGGGGATCCAACCCGGTACTAGCAAGGTGTACCTAATAAAGTGGCCGGTGAGTGTATATAAGATGTTTAATGACTGTGTATGTGGGTGGCCACCATCCCCTTTCACAGCCATACCCTGAGCTGTTCCTATCATTAGGCACTTGTGAGCCAGTGCCTAGCAGCAGGGTTAGCAGTGGCAGCACTAAGACGCGACATTTTCAAACTGTGATGGACATTTTCTGTTGGTTTTTTTTTGTGCTTTCTCTGGCTATTTAGTTCAGAGGTGAATTCAGAGAAGTTGGTACAGAGGCTGTTGAAGTCATAATGCTCTTTAGGGCTTGTTCACACTAATGTGATTTCAGATGCGACTTTGATCACACAGAATTCCACAACAATACAAATTACATTATTTTCTATGGTGCCCATTCACATCAGTGCAGTGTATTTTTGGAAAAGGTATACATGCTGCTTTGGGGTGGTTGCAGTATGATTTTGACCTCATAGACTTAATTGAAAACACACCAAAAAGCATGTAAGATGCATGAAAAACACATGTACATTTTGGCAGAGGTTTGTGTATAAAATCCAGTCTTCTACAAAAAAAACCCACACACGAAGCATCAAAAACACACTACAACATCACTGAAAATCAGGTCAGTCACAGCTAAAGTGGTGTTAACCTAACCTTCTAGTTCAAAAACATACAACCATCTCTTCTTTTCTCTTGTTTAGTAGTCTGTACACCTCAATGGTGTTTCTGCATATTACTCAGACAACATGCATCCTCCAGTAGCACATGTGACACAACATAATAAATGGAGCTTGTACAAAAGGGCCTCACCGTTCAGGTGTACCTAAATACAGCCCTGGCTATATCCCCACTATATTTTGTTGCACACAGCTGTAAGCCTAGTAATCTAATTTTTCTTCTTTCTTCTTTGTGAACATGTTTTATCAGTATTTTTAGCCCCTCTCAGCTGGCTACTTTTTAAAAATTTAAATCCTAATAGAATCTGGTATGTTTGATTACAGTTTATTATTCTTTTGTCATTTCCAGAGTGATTGGCACATCTGAAACTCCTATCATCATAGTTGGCAACAAACGTGACCTGCAGCGAGGCCGTGTTATCCCACGATGGAACGTGTCGCATTTGGTCAAGAAGACTTGGAAATGTGGCTACATTGAATGCTCAGCCAAGTATAACTGGCACATATTACTACTTTTCAGTGAACTGCTTAAAAGTGTAGGCTGTGCTAGATGCAAGCATGTACATGCTGCAATACGCTTCCAAGGAGCACTGCGCCGCAACCGCTGTTCAATCATGTGACAGGACTGCATATTTTTTGGTCTCTGGAGTCACAGTATGAAGGGTTTTTTTTTAGTTTCAGTGACACTGAGTACTTGAACTTCTCTTGAACAATGGCACAGCAAGTGGACCTACACAAAAATTCAGTTTCACCAGTGGCAATTTATAGCTTTCCAAAATGTTCTATGTGATATCATAGCATAGCGTTTCCGTGCTTCTTTTCAAGGGGATTTAGGGATATACTGATTCTGTGATGATATCAATATTTTTTTTAACCCCTTTAAATCTGAAAATTGTGTCTGTAATGACATAATAACCCCTTAGTGATTACGTTGACTTTAGATGACATGATGTATGCTTGAAATCCTTTATTGTGCTGTTATTTTAAAAATTGAGGACCCATTCTCGTTTGTTATGGATGATGTTAGTTACTGTGAACATTCTAAGATGGAATTATGGGTGATGAAGCCACATGTAGCTACAGTAATTATTAAACCTCAGGCCAGCAGACCCTCCTTTAGGGGTCACTATTATATTTCTGGATTGATTTTTGTGCAGCTCATTTAATCTTAATCTTCCATTTTTTTAACAGGGTATAGTACATTCTGTATATTTGAAGTGGTACTGTATATGGGAAAGTAAAGTTCCCTTAAAAATTAAAGCTGAACCTTAGGCAAACTGCTAACTTTACAGATGAAACTTATATAAGGGAGCTACTTTTTCTATCCAGCCAGTACTGAGATCTTCACGGACATTTCAGATAGCATAGCCAAGTTATTGATGTGATTTTTCTATATTGCAGTTAGAGCATAACATCTAGGTCACTCCCCTGCACACTGCTTGTGATTGGACAGTAAAACATCTGATTCCTCTGCTCTGTGTATCCTTGTTCTCCTTGTCAGAACATGTGCACACAGCACAGCTGATTGGTCCATATTCCTGCTCACTCTCTCACCGCCTAAGCTGTACTGTACAGTGGATGGCAAGAAACTGATTACAACATACATCAGGTACCAGCACTAATTTTTTAACCATCATTTAAATAATATACAGTGCCTTGAAAAAGTATAAATACCCCTTGAAATTTTCCACATTTTGTCATGTTACAACCAAAAACGTGAATGTATTTTATTGGGATTTTATGTGATAGACCAACACAAAGTGGCACATAATTGTGAAGTGGAAGGGAAAAATAAAAAATGGTTATTAATTTTTTTTAAAAATATGTGAAAAATGTGGCGTGCATTTGTATTCAGCCCCCTTTACTCTGATACCCCTAACTAAACTCTAATGGAATCAATTGCCTTCAGAATTCACATAATTAGTAAATAGTCCACCTGTGTGTAATTTAATCTCAATATAAATACAGCTGTTCTGTGAAGCCCTCAAAGGTTTGTTAGAGAACATTAGTGAACAATCAGCATCATGAAGGCCAAGGAACACACCAGACAGGTCAGGGATATAGTTGTGGAGAAGTTTAAAGCAGGGTTAGGTTATAGCAAAAAAAAAAATATCCCAAGCTTTGAACAACTCATGGAGCACTGTTCAATCATCTGAAAAGGGAAAGGATTTGGCACAACTGCAAAGGTACCAAGACATGGCCGTCCACCTAAACTGACAGGCCGAGCAAGGAGAGCATTAATCAGAGAAACAGCCAAGAAGCCCATGGTAACTGGAGGAGCTGCAGAGATCCACAGCTCAGGTGGGAGAATCTGTCCACAGGACAACTATTAGTTGTACACTCCACAAATTTCACCTTTATGGAAAAGTGGCAAGAAGAAAGCCATTGTTGGAAAAAAAAAAGCCATAAGAAGTACGTTTGCTGTGTCCCCCACATGGCTTTTCACAAACTGCAAATATGTTGAAGAAGGTGCTCTGGTCAGAGGAGAGCAAAATTGAACTTTTTGGCCTAAAAGCAAAACGCTATGTGTGGTGGAAAACTAACATTGCACATAACCCTGAACAATGCATCCCCACTGTGAAACGTGGTGGCAGCATCATGTTGTGGGGATGCTTTTCTTCAGCAGAGACACAGAAGCTGGTCAGAGTTGATGGAAAGATGTATGGAGCCAAATACAGGGCAATCTTCGAAAAAAACCTGTTAGAGTCTGCAAAAGACAAACAACGACCCTAAAAAACAGCCAGATCTACAATGGAATGGTTCAGATCAAAGTATATTCCTGTGTTAGAATGTCGCAGTCAAAGTCCGGACCTAAATCCAGTTGAGAATCTGTGGCAAGACTTGAAAATTGCTGTGCACAGACGCTCTCCAGCCAATCTGACAGAGCTTGAGCTATTTTGCAAAGAAGGATGGCCAAAAATGTCACTCTTTAGATGTGCAAAGCTGGTAGAGACATACTCAAAAAGACTTGTAGCGAAAGGTGGTTCTACAAAGTTTGTCTCGGGGGCTGAATACAAATGCACGCCACACTTTTCAGAAATGTATTTGCAAATGTTGAAAACCATTTATCAATTTCCTTCCACTTCACAATTTTTTTCCACTTTGAGTTGGTCTATCACATAAAATCTGAATAAAATACATTTATGTTTTTGGTTGTAACATGACAAAATGTGGAATATTTCAAGGGGTATGAATACTTTTTCAAGGCACTGTTTATGGTTTTATGCATACATAACCACATTAGTGTTATTTTATATGTGCCCAGAGTTCAGCTATAACATTATATAACAAACGTTTGCAGTTTTTATCAGTTATTTTGGGTTTAATGGAGAATTCTAGGCAAAACAGTCATATGTTTGGGAGAAAACCACAGTATATGTTTGGGAGAAAATGTGTAACCCCAGCTAAACCTATGTTTTTTGTTTTTTTTTTTCAGTGGAAGGGTCAGAACGTCATCAGGTTCTAAATCTCCAAGTCTCCATTAGAGAGATTTCCCTTTGTTTTACTGTTCTAGTTACCTCGCAAGGCCAGGATGGAATGGAGAGGAGCACACTTAGCAATAAAAACCTTAAAGAGGTTTTAACCCTTCCCTTCTTTGTTGAACAGTGTTTTGTTACTGACCATATCCCCACTCAAGAGATTTCCAGTCTCTGCGACTACTGTCACTGGGGCAGGAAATGGGGTACTCCTCCATAGTGGGAATACAGGCAGCAGTTAAGGCTTTCACATTTCATAGTCGGAGCACTGCATATTGAGAGCCCATGCCTTAGTGGAGGACCAGGTGTTCATCTTTCAGAAAAGTAAAATATAATGTTATACTATGAATGCAGAGAGCTCTGTTCCATGATCTCCAACATAGAGAGAGAACAATAAATTACAGGAGTAAGGATGAGTGAATCTGCCCAGGTTTGGTTTTTCCGGGGGGTTTGTCAAATCCAGCATGAATTCTGTGTAACCCAAACTTGACTTCAAACTCTATTGAAGCCTGTTACTACTGCCGTTGGCAAAAAGTTTTCAGAATGACACAAATATTAATTTTCACAAAGTCCGCTGCTCTAGTGTTGTTAGATCTTTTTTTATCAGATGTTACTATGGTATACCGAAGTATAATTATAAGCATTCCATAAGTATCAAAGGCTTTTATTGACAATGAAATTAAGTTTATGCAAAAGGTCAGTATTTGCAGTGTTGACCCTTCTTTTTCAAGACCTATGTAATTCGTCCAGGCATGCTGTCAATCAACTTCTGGGCCACATCCTGACTGATGTAATGCTTTCATAATCAATGCTTGGACTTTGCCAGAATTTGTGGGTTGTTCACCTGCCTCTTGAGGTTTGACCACAAGTTCTCAATGGGATTAAGGTCTGAGGAGTTTCCTGGCCATGGACCCAAAATGTCAATGTTTTGTTCCCCAAGCCACTTAGTTATTACTTTTGCCTTATGGCAAGGTGATGTATCATGCTGGAAAAGGCATTGTTCATCACCAAACTGTTCTTGGATGGTTGGGAGAAGTTGCTTCTGGAGGATGTTTTTGTCATTCTCAAAACTTGTGGCCACGGCTGTAAGTACTGCCTCTTTTACAGGGCTAATTGGCAAACTACTATCAAAAAAGGTATAGGAAGCCAGGCACCTACATGATGTACAAGTACCAATGCAAAAAAAAAAAAACAGCTGGGAAAAGTTCTTTTCACTCAACACCAGGAGCAACACTGAAAATGCACAAATTCTTTAATGTGTGGGGATGCCTTAAAGCTGTATGTGGCGTTGATAAACCGTACACTTTTCAGACAGTCTCAGCAAGTGTACACAAGCAGTGCATATTTGGCTGCAGAATTGATTTTTTTGTCTTTTACAATTATGTTGGCTTACATACAGCAGCCACACCCCTGAATGATTAATTTTAATTTGTATGTAGCAAAAATGTAAAAAAAAAAAAAAACAGACAAAAAAAAACCCACCATGAGGTTTACTTTAATATTCTAAACAGACCCTCTTTCAGACATTCAGCCAGAGTGGCCAGGAAAGGAAGGGCAGTGAGACTGCCTGTTCCAAATGAGGCCACATGCCTTTCAATATTGGGGAGGTAATTTGCAAGGGGGGACCGGCAAAACCTGGTCTGGTACAGAAGATGGGTGTATGCTCTAAACTCACTTTTCTGACCACCCAGGCTGCATGGCTGGATAAGGGTCTGGTTCGAATATGAAAAACCCCATGTTATTTGTTTCATTATTGTTTTGTTGTAATACAGTTGTGTCCAAAATTATTCAACCCCCAATGCTGTAAAGGGGTTTAGGGACTATAGTGTACATTTGGAATTGTATTCAGAATCAAATCCTACAAGGACGTTGTAACTACCCAAATGCAACTAAAATGACATCAATTGTTTATGTAATACAGTAGTAAATGGTTCTTATGTGGTTTCTTCATTGCCACAATTATTCAACCCCTTAAAGACTACCACTCTGAAGAACAGAGGTTCATACAGGTGCTTTCCATCAGGTATTGAAAACACCTGTGGATGTCACCGAGCAGCAATCAAGCATAATAAGCACCAATTAGGCAGCTTTAAAATGACTGTGATACTCAGCTCCTTCTAGACATTTACTGGTGTGGTTACAAACATGGTGAAGGCAAGAGAATGGTCCAGGAAGACAAGAGAAGAGGTGATTTCTCTTCACAGGAAGGGCAATGGCTATAAGAAGATTGCAAAGATGTTAAACATACCAAGAGACACCTTAGGAAGCATCATTCGCAAATTCAAGGCAAAGGGCACTGTTGAAACGCTACCTGGTCGTGGCAGAAAGAAGATGCTGACTTCGACTGCTGTGCGCTACCTGAAGCGTAGAGTGGAGAGAAGTCCCCGTGTGACTGCTGAGGAACTGAGAAAAGATTTGTCAGATGTGGGTACAGAAGTTTCAGCCCAGACAATAAGACGCACACTGCGTAATGAAGGCCTCCGTGCCAGAACTCCCAGGCGTACCCCCTTGCTGTCTCCAAAGAATAAGAAGAGTCGACTGCAGTATGCCAAAAGCCATGTGGACAAACCACAAAAGTTGTGGGATAGTGTTCTGTGGACTGATGAAACAAAATTAGAACTGTTTGGGCCCATGGATCAACGCTATGTTTGGAGGAGGAAGAACAAGGCCTATGATGAAAAGAACACCTTGCCTACTGTGAAGCATGGTGGAGGGTCAATCATGCTTTGGGGCTGTTTTGCTTCTGCAGGTACAGGGAAGCTTCAGCGTGTGCAAGGTACCATGAATTCTCTTCAGTACCAGGAGATATTGGATGGAAACGTGATGCAGTCCGTCACACACCTGAGGCTTGGGAGACGTTGGACCTTTCAACAGGACAATGATCCCAAGCATACCTCCAAGTCCACTAGAGCATGGTTGCAGAGGAAAGGCTGGAACATTTTGGAGTGGCCATCGCAGTCACCAGACTTAAATCCGATTGAGAACCTCTGGTGGGACTTAAAGAAAGCAGTTGCAGTGCGCAAGCCTAAGAATGTGACTGAACTGGAGGCCTTTGCCCATGAAGAATGGGCGAAGATACCCGTAGATCGCTGCAAGACACTTGTGTCAAGCTATGCTTCACGTTTAAAAGCTGTTATAACTGTAAAAGGATGCTGTACTAAGTACTAAGATTGAATGTCACTTGGGGGTTGAATAAAACTGATAATGCTGTGAGCACAGAAAAGACATTTGTGGTTATTTCATTATAACTGTTATGTTATATTTGTCTGACCTACAAGTGCCTCTTTAATGTAAATGTAAGCAAGATGACTGAATGATCAAAAGCAATGTCAAACTGGCCAAAACACTCAATTTCAGTGGGGGTTGAATAATTTTGGACACAACTGTAAATGTGTTCTGTCAAATTGCTCTCTGAAGTCAAACTGTCCATACACTGCCCAACTGCTATGAGATTCTCATTAAGAACTGAGGGGCTGTATGTAATACAGCAGTGTAAAATTGTCCAAAAGCAGAACATTTGTAATGAGGGTGAATTGACTGAAATGTACTTGAGACAAATAGTACAAGCTTTACTACAAAAAGTAAGAGACTGCAAATGGCACAGCAGTGTAAAATTGGCCAAAAGCAGAACATTTGTAATGAGGGTGAATTGACCGAAATGTACTTGAGACAAAGAGTACAAGCTTTACTACAAAAAGTAAGAGACTGCAAATGGCACAGCAGTGTAAAATTGGCCAGCAGCAGGACAATATTAATAAGTGTAAAATAGGACTGTTTTATTTAGGGGTAATGGGCCCAACCAGTGTATGCCTAACTTTAATTTTTATTATTGGGATGGTGGGTTCTTAAATGTGTTTCTTAAAGTGAACCCATCACCAAGCTATGGACATATTGCATATTCTTCACAATTGGTAAATTGGTGTTGACACAATCCCTAAATGTCCATTGTAGGCAACTGTGGAGTAATTCATGCTCTATTTTTTCAGAAGTACTGAAGTATTTATTTAGGCCAGCTCAGCTCCCCCACACAGCAATATTCTAACTTCCTAGTTACTAATGTTAAGCTAGAGCAAGTGTTTTTGGAGGTGAAGCAGTGATAATGAACACTTGAAACCTTGTGCATGTCTTGTTCCACAGTATCGTCAGTGAGGACTTATTCCATAGCTGATTTACTGCTTGCTTAGAATATGTGAACACTTGAATGTTCATGGCTTGGCCCCAAGTTCACTTTTAGGTATAGTACACTTTTAAAACTAAGAGCCTATTCACATTAGCCCATACGTATTCTGTAAAACACATGGATTTTACTGCATTAAAATACATTTTGGGTAGAAATCTCATTATTTCCTTTATCACTGCTTAACTTCTATGCACTTAAGTGTACTGTGAAATTATAAAGGCCCATTCACACACTGCAGTGTGTTGGCATAGGTGTAAAGGGGCACTTAAAGTTTGATCACATGTCACTCTTTTCATGTAAAAAAAAAAAATCATTATAGAAAGTCCAGAAAAGAATAGAAAATATGTATACCAAAAATAAATTGCTCCACAGAGAAATAAAAAATCAAATGGTGCTGTTCATCAGAGGTTCCTGTCATTGTTTCATCAGTTGTTCCTGCCATTGTTTCATCAGTTGTTCCTGCATGGCACACTCTGTGTCTTGGATATAATTTGTGGTAGATCCCATGAAAATACAAACAGGTCAGCTTGTCTAGAGCTTTTATCATTGGAGTAAATGGAGTAAATTGGTGAAAATAGTATATTTTCTACATAACCAACCATACAGGCGTCTAAATTGTTTGATGTTTCCTTTGATGTGAGCTAGAGGTCCACCTCAAATGCTTAAACTACTTAAGCCCGAAGGAGTACAGGCATGTATTTTAAATGTGGGGCTTCATAGCACCCTAATGACACAAAAAGCTGTTTCTGATTGGGGCTTTAATATAAGCCTTTCACAAACGCACTTTTAAAACTTAACATATGATGAAAAATGCATCAGCATAGGATGTCTTTACTGAACGCCCCATGTTAAAACATTTTGTCTATCCATGGATACAGGAAGCTGAAATTATGTGCGACTCATGACCTATCTTTAGAATGTGGTATCCCACAGCTTAAAGTAAACCTGTCAGAAGCTCAAAGGTAATAAAGTATGTTATTCTTTTCACAAAATGCTGCATTAGCTGTAATACCGTCTTAAGAACTGACCCAGTTATAATAATGTAAAAAAAAAAAAAAATTGCAATAACCTACCATATACAAAGCATAAATCTAGAACACCTGGATAGCTGGCATCTGGTCCAGGTGGTTGTTCCATGTAACATTATCGTAATATTCAATGTGCAGTGATGGAACTATGGTTTTCTAAAACTGCTCAAAAACTCAGATTGCTTCCTTCTAAAGTTGACAACACTTGAGGACATTACTACATCACTGGAACTGATCACGTGACTATAGCAGGCAGACCTTCCACTTCGCATTCTTCGAAAGAAGATGACTGTATTCCCTGTGACAATTCATACATCACAGCAGCAGGTAAGTCTCTGTAATAAAGTTTGCGAAATACCTTGCAGTGTGTTTACAGTAGTTGACCTGAATAGGATTTTTTTTTTCTTGGAAAACTTTAGCAAGGAATACACTTTAGCTTAAGGATAACCACTTCTTTTGTGTTGGAGAGGTTATTGAATGAGCAGTTTTGGCCACATCATTCCACCGTCAAGGCTCAAGGGAAGAGAAAAATATATGTTTAGCCTTTCAGCTTTTGTCTCCACTTTTTGGATTTGATGTACTAGTAAAACTATTTTGTCATTTTTTTGGATATTTTTAGGAAGCCTTTTTTTCAGTGTAAGTATTTGTAAACTTCCTTACTTTTTCATTTTGTTAGATTTCTTACATTTGTAAAAATATTTTTTCAGTATCATTCTCTTCATGATTTATGTAATCCATCACCTTATGTCATCTCCCTATGCATCACTTTTGATTTCCTTTATACCCAGAACTGTCATAGAATATTTTGCTAGTATATATTTAAAATGTTTTCATTCCCATTTTATTTTACAGTCTTTTTTTATTTATTTTTTTTACTTTAATACATTTTCATTCTACACAACACTAAAGGTATATTAAAGCAGAACTCCATGCAAATATTTTCCTTCCTCTTATACACAGCAGTCATACTGTTTATCTACCTTGTTCATGTACAGAACCCCTTGTATTCTGTGAACCATACTGTGAATGGACAAGGGGAGAGGAGGGGCAAAGCTAAGTGTAGCATTAAAAGCACGCTTGTTAAAATGACAAGACAGATGGTCACTTACAAACCTAATGAATGTAAGAGCATGTAGTAAGGTAGTTAGGGCCAGCTTTGTGGTCTCCTTGGGGCGCACATGGAAACTATTGTTTTCTATGTGCCCTTGAAGTAACAGGTTCAGAAAAACGCAAGTTGCAGAACATAGTGTAAAAGGATCTTTAAAGCGGAGTTCCACCCAAAAGAGGAAGGTCCGCCTTTCTGAATCATCATCTGAATCCTCCCCCCCCCCGCCACATTTGGCACCTTTGGGGGGGGATGGGGACACTGGTTATGACAGGTACCCGCTCCCTTGTCCAGCTCAGTTTGCAAAGTGCTCCGGAAGTTCCCCCACCTTCCTTCACATAACAGGTCCCAAAAGACTGGTGCATTCACAAAGCGCAACACACTTCACGCATGCGCAGTAAGAAACCTGTGAAGGCGCAAGGCTTCACTGCCAGTTTCCCTTAGTCAAGATGGTGGCACCAGCACTCGACAACTAAATGAAGAATCAGCTTGGGTGAGGACACCGCTGGATGCCTGGACATATAAGCGCCCTAATATTTAAAGGTCAGCAGCTACAGTATTTTTAGCTTGTTTTTTTTTTGGAGGGGGGTGGGGACAGAACTCCTCTTTAATGCCCTAGTTTAAAGTTTGGATAATAGAAATTACCCAAATTAGCTGTTTTCCCAGGGTGGCTTATAGCAATGTTTACCCATAGAGTCTTCAAAAATATCTTTATTTGGAGATGCTTTTATTCCTTCTGAAGTGTCCTAGTCACTGAAACAACACATGCCTTAAAGCGGAAGTCTTAGCTCAAAACAAAATAAACTTTTCAATGTTCAACAAACTAGATCAGGGGTCTCCAAACTTTCCAGACAAATGGCCAGTTTACAGTCCTTCAGACTTTGCAGGGGGGTGGACTGTGTCCGGTGTGCTTAGAGAATGCCCTGGGAATAAACAATGCCCCATCATTGGTATCTGTGGGAGAAATAGTGCCTCATTATTGGTATCAGGGTAAGGCATAGTGATCCATCACTGGCATCAGTGGGAGGAATAGTGCACATTATTGGTGTCAGTGGAAGGAATGGTACCTCATTGGTGGGAATAGCGTCCCAATGTTGGTCACAATGGAGAGAATAGTGCCTCAAGGGCCGGATAAAGGCAAGCAAAGGGCCACAGTTTGGAAACCACTGAACTAGATTAAAGGGTTTTGAAATGATTACTGTATATATGTTCATCAGACATAAAGCTTTCAAAGAAAGTGTCCCTGCAGTATAAATTCAGCAGGAGTTTTCACTCATCCCCAATAAAGGCTGAAAATACTTGCTATGCATATGATAACCACTTCATCAATAGTTACACAGTGGGGTTTATTTACTAACACTGGTTCTCTTAACTGCTTGCCGACCAGCCACAGTGTTTTTACTGCGGCAGGGCGGCACCGCTGCGCAGAATCAGGTTTTTAAACGTCATTCTGCAAAACAGGTAGGGGGCACACGCGACCGCCCTACCTCTGCCGCTGATCGCGGCCACGGGTGTCAATCACCGGGTCCCAGACGGTCATTATCTGCCAGGTCCCGGCGATTACCAGTAATCACTGACAGGGAGCACAGCTGCAGTGTTTACACTGCAGCTCTGCTCTCTGTCAGTTCCGAGCATGCTGATCCTGAGAGAAGAGTTTATCTCTCGGGATCAGCGTGTTCCCGTGAAGTACACACCCCCGCCCCCTAGTAAAACACTCCCCTCACACAGTTAACACTTTCATTACCTAAAAAAAAGTTAACCCCTTCCTCCCCAGTGCCATTAGTACAGTGTCAGGTTTTTTGTTTTTTTTTGCACTGATCACTGTATTGGTGTCACTGGGGATGTCAGTGACCCCAAGTCAGTTCCCCCCCAGTGTTAGAATGTCTGCCGCAGTCCCGCCATAAGTCGCTGATTGCCGGATTAAGTCGCTGACCACCGCCATTATTAGTATAGTTAGTTTTTACTGGACATGTTTTATAGCAAAAAGTCCAAAATATTGTTTTTTGCTCAAAATTGTCAGCCTTTTTTTTGTATAGCGCAAAAAAAAATGCACAGGTGATCAAATACCACCGAAAGAAAGCTCAATTCGTGGGAAAAAAAGGACGTAAATTTAATTTGGGTGCAGTGTTTCATGACTGTGCAATTGTCAGTTAAAGTAACGCAGCGACGTAACACAAACCACTTCTGTAACCGCTTCCTGACCGCCCTGTAGCAGGGTGGCATGAGTGCACAAAATACATTTTATATATATATATATATATATACACGTGATTCACGCTCCCGCAGTGTTCACACCCCTCCGAGATAGCGTCAGATTGCCCATCAGTACACCAGTCATCACATTTAACCCCTTGATTGCCAGGAACACACTCATGCACAATAAACCTCCATTGCTAGTATAGTGTCTGAACGGATCAATATCTTTGATCAGATCAGCACTATACCAGCGTTCACATTAGTATAGCATCCCCAAAAATGCACCGTTAGTGGGATCAGCCCCGGCACCTGCCAGCACCTGCATTTAGCCCCTACACTTACCCCCCCCTTCTCCCCCAGCCAGTGCAGTGTCAGTAGGTCACTGTCACTTGATACATTGCACACAAAACCGCAGTGTTCGCAGAATCAGGCCTGATCTCTGTTAGCACTTGTCAGTAAAGTTTGATGACTCTCATATAGAGTGCCAGTACTAGTGCCATGCTACCTTTTGGTAAACTGGCGAGTACTAGTGGCCTAGTACATCCTGGTTTTTCACATATCTCTTAGATTGAAAGCTCCCAGGATCAGACCCTCCTTGTATTGTTCTGTATTGTCTCCCGTTATATTGTAGTGCAGAGCAAACTGTTGGCACCATAAATCCTGTATAATAATAATACCAGCACTGCAGTATGACTTGGTGACGTGGCGAGTCCCATAAGTGCAGTACAAGCTGGTGTGGTGGTGAGCACAAGTATTGTCCCGCAACCACAAAGAATTCGCACACAGGCCCATAGAGCACCTAGTATCCTTCCGGATGTGCTTGCAAATCCCGATTGACAGCCCACAAATTCTGCAGCACCCGTAGGTCCCCCCCCCCCATTCACTGCCCAACCCAGAATTCAGGTGGAAATAGCAAATTTAACTACTCCCCTTGATTTTTGGAGCTGTTTTTCACGGAATATATGTATGTGTTGATTGTGGATCAAAGCAATTTATATGCACAACAATTTATTGTCACCAACCCAAATTCAAACCTTGCCAGATCAGTCGCATGGAAACTCATTACGGTTTTCGAATTTACATTTTTTTGGGCCTAACCCTCAACATGGGCATTACTAAAAAAAATGAATTGCAGTTGTATTGGTCCGATTCATCATATGCCTGTGTTCTCTGCTGCCATGGCCAGGCATAGATATGAGAGTATGTGTTTTATGCATTTCAATGACAATACACTCTGTCATCCTCGGTGTAACCCTGAATTCAGCCCCTCACAAATGACCTCAACCAAAAATTTGCAGATGCCTATACTACCCAGCAAAACATCTGCGTTGATGAGTCCCTCATTCATTTTTCTGGCCGCCTTGCATTCAAACAATTTCTCCCCTGCAAGTGTGCCAGATATGGGGTCAAGATGTAGAAGACCTGTGAGAGGGCAACAGGCTGTACTTATAATTTTCGGATTTACGAGGGAAAAGATAGTCACGAAGAGCCCCCTGGATGCCCAGACTACATGGGGAGCAGTGGCAAGATAGTTTGGGACTTGGTGTCATCCTTTTTCCATATGGGGTATCACTTATACCTGGACAATTTTTATTCAAGCGTGCCACTATTTAGACATTTGTACAATCTTGGAACTGGCACATGTGGCACCGTGTGACCTAATGTGTGCCCACCATTAGAAGTGGGTGGATGCAGGGCGGTATATTCTAATGGTGGGCATACCACACACTTTTTCTGGCAGAGATTTCTTCTCTTTTTTTCATTCAGTCCACAGGCTGCATACAAAAAAAAATATAGCATATACACCCAACAAGGACCAGCAACGTACTGGTACATCACTGAACTTTGAATGGTTATACCAGGATGATGCCTACAGCTGCAGGCATCATCCTGGTATCGTTTTTTTTTCAGCCGGCGATCGGCTTTCATGTAAAAGCAATCCTAGTGGCTAATTAGCTGCAGGATTTCTTTTACAAGCAGCGGGAGATGATGCACCCCCCTCCCCCGCTGCCTTCCACGGCCTTCTCGGGCAGTGGTGCCAATCATCTCTATAGTCTAAGAATTCAGAAGCTACAAGCATTTCATCACTTCAGTTTCACAGGATATAAACAGCGCCATTTGTAAATTGGAAAAGCATCTGATCACACCGATTTTGGTTTGATTAGATAATGTAAGGGCAGAGGAGATATCCAGATTCTGATAGACCCCAGATTTCTCAAAAAAGAATATATGACAATGCCCATTGAAGTAATAGGGGATATTTGCATTCCCTGTGATAGCGTTAAAATTTATAAAAAAAAATGAAAGGTACAGTGTAAAAATAATTTAAAAAATCAAAATAACTAAAAAAAAAAAAAATCGCCCCTCCCATGCACGCACACCTGTGTGCACAAGCCTTGACCTTGTGCCGGTATGTAAACAGCTGTTGCACCATGCATGTGAGGTATTGCCGTGAACGTCAGATCAAGGGCAGTAATTCTAACACTAGACCTCCTCTGTAAATCTAAAATGGTGGCTTTAAAAGTGTTGCCTATGGATATTAAAAATGTATGCAGTTTGTCGCCATTGCACGGGGCATGCACAGTTTTAAAGCATGTCATGTTTGGTATCTATTTACTCGGCATACCATTATCTTATATATTTTACCAAATAATTGGCCAATATATTGTGTTTTTGTGCATTAAAAGTAAAAAAAGTATGTTTTTTTGTTTTTTTTTTAATTTGCTTTTGAAAAATCGCTGCTCGAGTACTATGTGCCTAAAAAATTGTAGTACCCACAATTTTATTCACCAGGGTGTCTGCTTTAAAAAAATATATAATGTTTGGGGGTTTAAATTAATTTCCTAGCAAAAAATACTGATTTTTTTCATGTGAACAAAAAGTGTCAGAAAAGGCTTGATCGTCAGGTGGTTAGAAGAGTGAGTGATGTGTGGCATAAACTTCTAATGCTGGGCATAAAATGCCCCCCCCCCCAAAATGACCCCTTTTTGGAAAGTAGACACCCCAAACTATTTGCTGAGAGGCATGTTGAATCAATAGAAGAATTAATTTTTTTTACAAGTTTTTGGAAAATGACAAAAAAAATATTTTTTTTTACACAAAATTGTCAAATAATTTATTGCTCACACATGCCATGGGTATATGTGGCATTACTCCCCAAAATACATTCTGCTACTTCTCCAGAGTATGGGGGTACCACATGTGAGAGACATTTTGGCAGTCTAGCCAAGTACAGGACCCCAAAATCCAATAAGCACCTTCAGGCTTTTAAAGGGCTTTATTTCCTCATTACACAGACTACCTATCACAGTTTCGGAGCCTGAAATGCCAGGATAGCACCTACCCCCCCCCCCAAAGACCCCTTTTTGGAAAGTAGACACCCCAAGGAATTTGATAAGAAGCATGGTAAGTATTTTGCAGATCTTATTTGTTGCCACAAGTTTTTGGAAAATGAAGAAAAAAACAAAAACATTTTTTCTATTTTTTTATATTTCAAAACCTTGTGAGAAAAAATTAGATCTGCAAAATACCTCTTTTTAAATTCCTTGGGGTGTCTACTTTCCAGAAAGGGATCATTTGGGGGGTTTGGTGCTATCCTGGCATGTCAGGGCCTTCGAAACTGTGATAGGTAGTGAGGAAGTTTAATGAAGAAGTTACGCACCTTCAGGCTTTCAAAGTGGTTATTGGATTTCAGGCTCCTGTATGTGCCTAGGCTCCCAAAAAGTCTCACACACGTGGTATCCCCATACTCGGTAGAAGTAGCAGAATGTATTTTGGGGTGTAATTCCACATATAGCTATGGCTTGTGCGATAAATAAATCATTTAAATGACAACTTTGTGTAAAAAAAAAAAAAAATGTTTTTGTCATTTTTCAGAAACTTGTGGAAAAAAAATAAATCTTCCATTGACTCAATATGCTTCTCAGCAGATATCTTAGGGTGTCTACTTTCCGAAATGGATCATTTGGGGGTGTTTGTACTATCCTGGTATTTTAGCACCTCAAGAAACGTGATGGGCAGTCAGAAAGTAAAAGCTGTGTAAATTCCATTATCTATACCATAGTTTGTAGACGCTATAACTTTCACACAAAGCAATAAATATACACTTACTGGGATTTTTTTAACCAAAAACATGTAACAGAATACATTTTGTCCTAAATTTATGACAAAATTTTAGTTTTTTTGGATATTTTTTATGACTGAAATGAGAAAATATTGTTTTTTTTAAAAAAAAAACATTCCTTCAAAACTTTTTCTGTTTATAGTGTCAAAAATAAAAAGTGCACAGGTGATCAAATATCACCAAAAGAAAGCTCTATTTGTGTGAAAAAAGGACATAAATTTCATTTATGTACCGTATTGCATGACCGCGCAATTGTCCGTTAAACTAGTGCAGCGCTGTATAGCAAAAAAATGGCGTAAATTACAGTATCTATACCATAGTTTGTAGACGCTATAACTTTCACACAAAGCAATCAATATACACTTATTGGGATTTTTTTTACCAAAAACATGTAGCAGAATACATTTTGGCCTAAATTTATAACTAACTTTGCGTTTACTATATATTTTTTATAGCTGAAAGTAAAAAATATAGTTTTTCTTCAAAATTTTCAGTCTTTTTTTGTTTATAGCATGAAAAATAAAAAGCGCACAGGTGATCAAATACCCCCGAAAGAAAGCTCTATTTGTGTGAAAAAAAGGATGTAAATTGTGTTTGGATGCAGCATTGCAGCATGACCGCGCAATTATCAGTTGAATTAGTGCAGCGCCGAGAAGCAAAAAGAGGCCTGGTCATTAAGGGGGGTAAATCCTCAGGAGGGCAAGTGGTTAATCTCCTGTGCCTGTGCATCACCTTCTAACTTCAGCTTGTTCAATTAAGCTTTAACAATAAAACCTGGAAGCTGATTGGTTTCTATGCAGAAGTGCATGAGATTCTGAGTGAACCATCTTTAGTAAATAACCCCCACTCTGTTTTGCTTTTTCCTTACTTTTAAGTCCAGCCACACTTCAGGCAAAGCAAAGCTTCCTTTAGTCCCCATTCACGTCTAAGCGTTTTGTAGCTCGAAGCTCCAAAACGCTAAGGGGAAAAAAAATCAATATTACTCTATGGAGATGGTTCACATCTCCACTCCAAGGCACCTGAAGCTCAAAGTTTTGGAGCTACTTTTGTAGCTCGAATTGGGCAGATTTGCACGTTTTGTGCGAGTCTTTATTCACATAGAAAAGAATAGAAACGTGCAATTGCCACATTTTACTGCCCATTTTGCACGATTTTTCTGCTCAAATGAAAATGGTTTTTAAAAGAATAGTAGTTATATATGAATACATAAATGTAAAATAAATAATAATTAACCCCTAACCTTAAAAAAAGGGGGTTAGGGTGGTTGTTGTAGGTTGTTGTTTTTGTCATTGGTGGTGGTGGTTGTTGTGGTTGTTTTTTTAAACTTTTTTTTAGGTTTTAGGGGGTTAAGGTTATGGGTTAATTTATTATTACAAGTATTTATGATTATTTTTATTTGTTTATTTTGTAAATGTATTTATTATTAATAATCTACTTTTTGTTCGGGTTTAGGTGATTATTATTAATAATAATATTTAAATTTTTTAAGGATTAGGGGGTTAAGGTTATGGGTTAAGGTTACATAGCATGTATTTATGATTTTTATTTACTTGTGTATTTAACATTTATTTTTTTTGTTATTATCACCCTAACAAAAAAAATAATAAATACAATAATTTATTATTATTAATCATAAGAATTAAAGCTGAAGCAGAAAAACCTAGCAACAAATGATGCAACAGATGATATTTTTCTCTATTGGGTAATAAAAAAAAAAAGCCAAAGCTCAAAAGCACTGTATGAAAATGCGCAAACATCGCGGTAAAATATGCACAAAAACAATGCTACGCTAGGTTTGATGGAGCAAATCACAAGATTCTACAAGAGAAGCATCACGCCTCATTTGTGCAGACCATTTTTTATAGCACTTAGGTTGACTGTACACTTGTACAAATCTAGATCTATGAATAAGTATATAGAATTGGATAGTACAAGTAGGTCATCTTATTTGGTAGATGTTTGATTGTGTGGTCAGATTGTAATATGTATGGTGACCCTTAAAGTGATACTAAAGCTAAAAAAAATGTTTTGGGTTTTTTTTTTACCCTAACGCATAGCTTGCATTAAAATTGTGGAGGCATTTGCCTGAAAACCAAAATGGACAGTTTAAAAAAAATATAAATATTTGTGTGTGTATATATATAATTCGACTTTTTAACTAATATCATGAATTTATTTTCGGCCAATAGGCTGCTTTGACACTGAGCAGTTTTTGCAGCACTTTGGCGCTAAAAACAAGGCACAAGAAAAGCTCAAGAAAATTGCATCCCTTTAAATTCAATGTGTGTCTTCACACTGATCCGTTACGCCTCCCTTCCCGGTGTTAAATCCTGCTTGCCGCATATTTGGTGCATGTTTGGCGAGTTACAAAAAAAAAAAAAAATGCACCTCCCCATTGAGGCCTGGTTCATGCCACTGCGTTTTTTAGGGCTTTTTGCAGAAAAGCACTACAGTACATTTAGCATGGTTTCCTATGAGACACGTTCACATCTATGATTTCTTGAGCTGCTGTTTTTGGAAAGGGTCAGCGACTTTTTTCAAATGCAAAATGTTGAATTTTTGGTTCAATAGACTTCAATGGAGGTGCAGAAAACGCAGTGTAGTTTTTGACACATTTTCATGTTTGCCATATTTTTTATGCATTTTTGAGTTTTTAACCTGCCCAGCAACAAAAACGCACGTTGCAGTTTTTTCATGCATTTTGCATTTTTAATCTATACAAAAAAAAAATCGAATCTATAAAATTTTTTTAAAAAAGCGTGAAAAACGCAAAACACTGCAAAACGGACAAAACACAAACTGCATTGGTGTAAACCAGGCCTGAAATGCATTGAAAACCCAACAAAAACACGTGTTGGGTTTTGATGTGTTTTGAGTCACATGACCTATGAAAACACCCTGAATGTGGTAAAATCACAGGTTTTCCGGCAGGCATTATCAGCACAAACGCTGATAACACTATTTTCTTCTGATACGTTTAGGCCGTTGCTATTTTTCTGCATCCCTACATTAAGGTAAAAAAGATTTTTATATTTCTCTGTTCTCTCCCTTCGCTGTGTGAAGTGAAAGAAAGGGGTGAAGAGATCCAGCGTTGTGCACAGCTGCATCTCTTCTCCCCTCTCTTCCTTTTCACACAGCTATCAATCAAATACAAGAAGGAGAAAGTTGGGGATGGGGCTGTGCACCATTGTGTGAGTCTATGGAGTGTGGCTCCATAGATGCACAGCTCAGGAGCAAGCAGACACAGTGTGCCCCCATAACAAATGGCTTGCTATGGGGACACATCAAGAAGAAGAGGAGCCAAGATCGCTGGCAGGGGACCTGAGAAGAGGCGGTTTGGGGCCGCTTTGTGCTGTACCATTCCACAGAGCAGGTGAGTATAACATTTAATTTTTTTAAAAGAATAGTGCTTAGTAACACTGCAAAAGAGGATATTTATTATATTCACAAATGTCATAAAATCAAAAAACACCCTAAATGTAAACTTCACTCTCTCAATCAACATTGACTATTAATCTTATTCTGCTAGCATTAGTAAATAGGAAAGTGTATCATATTTACTTATTTTTTACTTTTTTTTTCCTTCAGGTACTTCCTAGTTTCTGGCCTAGGAAAATGATGTCACACATCTCAGGAGGGTTTTTCCCAGCTAAGCACACCCTTCTGCATGCATGCCTGACCTAAGGGCAGAGGGATTCCAAGAAGTAAACATTACATCTCCCCTTACTCAAGTTGGCTGAGGCCAGAAATGCTAGGCGGTGATTTCTGAGCAAAATAAAGCATGGAAACATAGATGGATGCAGAAATTTGCTTTCAAATAAAAATGAATTAATTCGCATTTTCAGTTTTGTGGTGAGCAGGTGAAGTGTAGTTTCTCTTTAAAGTGGAAGTCCAGCCAATCCCTAACTAAGCTTTAATCTATTTGCACCCCCCCTTCCAAAACCCTATTCTATCTACCGTGTGAAAGGAAGATGCTTACACTTGCCTATTCTGAGAGCAGTCTGGTCACATGATCAGTTGTCAGCTGTGGCTCCAGTGTACAGTAGATACCCCACAGAAATCCTTTGGTTGACTTCACCGCCTGTGCACTGCAGCTGTTGTCAGTGATCTCTGCTTTACACTGAAGCCAGGAGAGGAGAGATCATGTAATGGATCACTCTCAGTACAGACATCTTCCTTTCACAGGTTAGAATAGAGATTAGAAGCGTGTGTGAGCAAGTTTAACCGCCTCCCGCCCGCCATATAAGGAAATGAAGGGTGCAAGGCGGTTCTCGTTCTGGGAGGATGTCATATGACGTCCTTGCACTCTAACCGCACGTGGCGATCGGTGGTGTGCTGTGTTCCTGGGACACAGCGGATCAGCGGAAATAGCCGATGACGTCGGCTCTGTCATGTGATCAGCTGTGTCCAATCACAGCTGATCGCATGTAAATAAGGAAATGCCGGTTATCGGCATTCCTCTCCTCATGAGCTGTCACGCTGACAGCTCATGAGGAGAGCCGGTAATCGGCATTCCTCAGAGGGGACATGTACACTGATCATCAGGGCCCTGATGATCAGTGTAGCCCCATCAGTGCCACCTGTCAGTGCCCATCAATGCCACATCAGTGCCCATTTGAGCTGCCTTTCAGTGCCACTTGTCAGTGCCATATATGAGTACTGCCTTTCAGTGCCCATCAGTTATGTCTGTCAATGCCAATCAGTGCCACCTACCAGTACCTCCTCATCAGTGCAGCCTATCACTGCAGCCTCATCAGCACACATCAGTGAAGGAGAAAAATTACTCATTTACAAAATTTTATAACAAATTAAGAAAACTTTTTTTTCAAAATTTTCTGTATTTTTTGGTTCGTTTATCAAAAAATAAAAAAACCCCCCAGTGGTTATTAAATACCACCAAAATAAAGTTCTGTCTCAAAAAAATTATAAAAATTTCATATGAGTACAGTGCTGCATGATCGCGCAATTGTCATTCAAAGTGCGACAGCGCTGAGAGCTGAAAATTGACCTGGGCAGGAAGGGGGTGAAAGTGCCCGGTAGGCAAGTGGTTAAGTTGGTAATAGGCTGGACGTCCACTCTAAATACAAACTCCTGACCCAGGGTTTCCCTTTTAAAAAGTGGAGCCAGTGCTAAAATCAACTCTCATACTTTAGGTACAAACTCCACAACCCAGTTTTCCCTTGAAACGGTTGAGCCAGTGCAAACCCAGGTTGGGAATTTCATATTTAAGATATGTACTTTGATTTTTTTAACAGCAGAGGTGTTATATGCATGCAGTTCTGAATTCTCAAATTGAAACGGTTATATTAAGTTTAACTCCTTGGTGCTGCCGGTATATAAATATGCAGTCTCTTGGCCTTGACGGCCAGAGGCCATATATTTGCATACCTGATGTAAACCAAGATGTACCGAGAGCATGTAACGATGTCTCACGGAAATCTGCTGATCGCTACTGACAATCGGGAGCTTTCCGATTATGTGACTGCCGTGACAGCAGTCGCATGACCTTAAACCCCGCCCTGCTTCCCAGCACAGAGGGTCGGGAGGTGTCAGCGCCAAGGGGTTAATTTAACAAGCAGACATGTCTTCACTCTGCATCTGCATTTGTATTATTATTATTATTATTATTATTATTATACAGTGTTTATATAGCGCCAAAAAGTTTGCTCAGCGCTGTACAATATAGTGGGGGACAGTACATGAGACAATACAGTAACAAGACAATATACGAGAGGCTCGAGGGCCCTGCTTTTTCGAGCTTACAATCTAGGAGGGAGGGGATAGTGGTACAGGAGGAAGTGGCTGTGGGGGAGTGGTAGGAGGAGTGGAGGAGATCGGCTGTTAGGTGAGGGCGGGGTAGGCTTCCCTGAAGAGATGGGTTTTCAGGGTGCGCCTAAAGGTGAGGAGGGTAGGTGACAGTCTGATGGATTGGGGTAGTGAGTTCCAGAGGATGGGGGAAGTCCTGGAGAAGTCCTGAAGTCGGGCGTGGGAGGAGGAGACCAGGGAGCTAGAAAGTAGGAGGTCTTGTGAGGAGCGAAGAGTATGGGTAGGGTGGTATTTGGGTATCAGGTCGGTGAGGTAGTTTGGGGCAATGTTATGAATGGCTTTGTACGTCAATCTTAGTAGTTTGAATTTAATGCGTTGGGCAATCGGAAGCCAATGGAGGGAGTGACAGAGGGAGGTGGCAGATGCGGAGCGGTTAGGTAAGGTGGATGAGTCTGGCCGCTGAGTTCAGGATAGACTGAAGCGGGGATAGCCTGTGATGAGGTAGGCCGGTGAGGAGAGAGTTGCATTAGTCCAGGCGTGAGATAATAAGGGAGTGAATGAGTTGTTTAGTAGTGTCTGGGGTTAGGAACGGACGTATTTTGGAGATGTTGCAGAGGTGGAGCCTGCATGAGTTTGCCAGCGATTGGACATGGGGTTGGAAGGACAGATTTGAGTTTAGAGTGACACCTAGGACTTTGGCTTGCGGGGTGGGAGTGATGGTGGCGTTGTTGGTTGTGATGGAGAAGTCGGGGGGTGGGGGCGCGGGCTGGGGGGAAAATTAGGAGCTCGGTTTTGGAAAGGTTTAATTTGAGGAAGTGGAGTGACATCCAGTCTGATATGTTGTTCAGTAGGTGGGTGATTCGGGCGAAGACTGAAGGGGAGAGGCGAGGGGTAGAGAGGTAGATTTGCATGTCATCAGCGTAGAGGTGGTAGTTGAAGCCATGGGAGTGTATCAGTTGGCCAAGGGAGGAGGTGTAGATGGAGAAGAGAAGGGGCCCGAGGACAGAGCCTTGAGGGACCCCAACAGAGAGGGGGAGGTGGCAGCATTATAGGTAATGCTGAAGGAGCGCTGGGATAGATAGGAGGAGAGCCAGGAGAGAGCAGAGTCTCTGATGCCAAGGGAGTATAGTTTATTAAGGAGGAGGGGGTGGTCAACTGTGTATGTTTTGGTTTTTTTTTTTTGCATTTTGCATGCTTTTTATGTGCTCCCTTTTGAAGTATATTTGCCCAGAAATGCACTATGGCACACCAGAAGAATGCCTGCACCTTTTTCCAAGTCACATGGTAGCATGATGCACAGCTGTAAGCAGGCTCCATAGACAATAAAGGGATCCCTGTTGTGCATTGTTACATGCTGGGTAAAGCACGACAAACCGCACGTGTGAACAGGGACATAGGTGTATTTTGTTGGTTAAGAAAGTATGTTTTAACACACCTGTAATTCTGCACTGAAAGTTCAGTCGCATGTGGACTTGCATAGAATGGGGTTCATACAGACATACCGTATTTTCCGGCGTATAAGACGACTGGGCGTATAAGACGACCCCCTACTTTTCCTGTTAAAATATAGGGTTTGAGCTATACTCGCCGTATAAGACTACCCCTCTTCCAACGCACACCAAATAAAAATGAAAAAACATCAGATTTGATTTTAATATGGTATGCTATTTCAGTATGGTATTCCAATGATTGGGTGCTATTCCTCCCACTGACACCAATGATGGGGCACTATTCTCCCCACTGATACCAATGATGGGGCACTATTCCTCCCCCACTGACACCAACGATGGGGCACTATTCCTCCTCCCCACTGACACCAACGATAGGGCACTATTCCTCCTCCCCACTGACACCAACGATGGGGCACTATTCTCCCCACTGATACCAATGATGGGGCACTATTCCTCCCACTGACACCAATGATGGGGCACTATTCCTCCCACTGACACCAATGATGGGACACTATTCCTCCCACTGATACCAATGATGGGACACTATTCCTCCCACTGACACCAATGATGGTGCCCCATCATTAGTGTCAGTGTGTGAGGAATAGTGTCCCATCATTAGTGTCAGTGGGAGGAATAGTGCCCCATCATTAGTCAGTGGGAGGAATAGTGCCCCATCATTGGTGTCAGTGGGAAGAATCGTGCCCCATCATTGGTGTCAGTCGGAGGAATAGTGTCCCATCATTGGTGTCAGTGGGAGGAATAGCACCCCATCATTGGTATCAGTGGGAGGAATAGCACCCCATCATTGGTGTCAGTGGGAGGAATAGCGCCCCATCATTGGTGTCAGTGGCAGGAATTGCGCCCCATCATTGGTGTCAGTGGGAGGAATTGCGCCCCATCATTGGTGTCAGTGGGAGGAATAGCGCCCCATCATTGGTGTCAGTGGGAGGAATAGTGCCCCATCATTGGTATCAGTGGGGAGAATAGTGCCCCATCGTTGGTGTCAGTGGGGAGGAGGAATAGTGCCCCATCGTTGGTGTCAGTGGGGAGGAGGAATAGTGCCCCATCGTTGGTGTCAGTGGGGAGGAGGAATAGTGCCCCATCGTTGGTGTCAGTGGGGGAGGAATAGTGCCCCATCATTGGTATCAGTGGGGAGAATAGTGCCCCATCATTGGTGTCAGTGGGGAGGAGGAATAGTGCCCCATTGTTGGTGTCAGTGGGGGAGGAACAGTGCCCCATCGTTGGTGTCAGTGGGGGAGGAATAGTGCCCCATCATTGGTATCAGTGGGGAGAATAGTGCCCCATCATTGGTATCAGTGGGGAGAATAGTGCCCCATCATTGGTGTCAGTGGGGAGGAGGAATAGTGCCCCATCATTGGTATCAGTGGGGAGAATAGTGCCCCATCATTGGTGTCAGTGGGGAGGAGGAATAGTGCCCCATCGTTGGTGTCAGTGGGAGGAATAGTGCCCCATCGTTAGTGTCAGTGGGGGAGGAATAGTGCCCCATCGTTGGTGTCAGTGGGAGGAATAGTGCCCATCGTTAGTGTCAGTGGGGGAGAGGAGCGGCTGCTCCTTCTTTCAGTTCGGCCGCTCGATTTTCGCGGGGCCGCTCGGCTCCGCCTCCTCGCTGGTGATTGGTCGCCTGTGTGCCTTTCCAGTGCTGGCGCCCAATCACCGGTGAGGAGGCGGAGCCGAGCGGCCGCGCGACCATCGAGCGGCCGAACTGAAGAAGGAGCAGCCGCGCTTCCTGGACCGGATCGTCGTGGGACCAGGACCGGAGCCAGGTAAGGTACAGCAGCCCCTCTGCCCACCCCTGTACTTAGTGTCCGTTGGAGGAGGAGGGGGGCGCCGCCCCTCGAAAAAGTGCCGCCCTGACACCGGCTCGCCGTATACCGGCGTATAAGACGACCCCCGACTTTTCAGAAGATTTTAATGGGTTGAAAAGTCGTCTTATACGCCAGAAAATACGGTACTGTACCTAGTATGGAGCGTAGCTAGCAGAGCAAACTACAGTGTGAAACATATAGCAAGCAATCAGTTTAGATCACTCTAATGGCTGTACTGTGATTTATTGCACATTACTGTAATGTGCTTTACAAAGCCTTGTATTAAAAGCACACTATTGAAGGTGTTTAACAACATGTAACCTGCTTTATTGCATTGACATTTGTCAGTTCTATGTCAAAATGGGTTGCATTTTTCTTTAACTTCAACATTTTTTCATCAGCCATACTTTTTCAGTATTTACTTTATTCCTTTTTATTTTTACCCTAGTTAAGGTCTAGGAATTAAACAGCCATTAAATTAAATCACAAATCTGCATATGTAATAGCAGTCCATAAACATTTAGCGGCTTATTTAAAAAAGGCAATAGGTAAAGTTGATACCTCAATACTTATTTAATAGGAAAAATTGATTGATTTTTAAATATAGCTTAACCAAGGCTGAATTTTCCTTTTTAACTTCTTTAACATTTTTTCATCAGCCATACGTTTTCAGTATTTACTTTTTATTTTTAACTGAAATAATGATGACATTATTATTATTATCCTGAAACGCTCCCCCCCCCCCCCCGTTATTTTTCTTTTTTAAATGAGTGACTGATATGTTTATACCTTTTTAGGTTTTCTTGCAAGAGTAGAAGGTTTACTAATGATACAGCTCCCTCTATCGGCAAACTTCCTATTGTTAGTTAAGGTCTAGAAATTAAACAGCCGTTACATCAAATCACAAATCTGATTATGTAATAGCAGCCCATAAACATTTAGGGACTTATTTAAAAAGGCAATAGGTAAAGTTGATACCTCAATACTTATTTAATAGGAATCATTGATTTTGTTAGTCTTGTTTTGCTTCTTGCCTTTTTTCATCACTCTGTATGTGTTCAAAAATCTTTAGGCTCCATGCACCACGCTGGTAACGTTAGCTGTGTAAAGTCATGTTAAGCTTTTTTTTAATGTTTTTTCATTAGCGTTTAGCGGCGTTTTTCCACGTTAGTTAAAAAAAACCTTTCGTTGGTCAAAAAAAACTTTCGTTGGTCAAAAAAAGTGCAAAAACGTTGGTGTTTTACTGCATTTTGCTGCATTTTTCAGAGTTAGAACGTTTTTACAGCTAAAAACTCCTCTAGAAACCCACTAGTCCTGGGTTTTTTTTCCAGCCAAAAAACATTGATTACAGTCTATGTGTGCATGGACACATAGAATAACATGCTGGGGGGGTTTACTAGCTGTAGGAAAAAACATCAAAAGCCAAAAAAAAGCAGCTGTAAAAACGTCCATGAGGACTTAAACTAAACCGTGACTTTGGAATTCCCCATGTCAAAAATTAATTGGTGGAATAAGGTAAGATTTGTTGGTGGAATCCAGGGAAGTGTAGTCTCGTGTTTTATAAAACTGCTAAAATATTTAACTGTCATCCAGTGCTCCCTTCTACTTTTGCCTTTTATGTACACTGATTGGCTGATTGATCACTAATCCCAAAAGTCACACTGAATGACAGGCAGACTATACACTCACTGGCCATTTTATTAGGTACACCTTGCTAGTACTGCGTTGGACCCCTTTTTGCCTTCAAAACTACCTTAATTCTTCATGGCATAGATTTAACAAGGTGTTGGAAACATTCCTCAGAGATTTTGGTCCATAGTGACATGATAGCATCACGCAGTTGCTGCAGATTTGTCGGCTGCACATCCATGATGCAAATTTCCCTTTCCACCACATCCCAAAGGTGCTCTATTGGATTGAGATCTGGTGACTGTGGAGGCCATTGGAGTGCAGTGAACTCATTGTCATGTTCAAGAAACCAGTTTGAGATGATTTGAGCTTTGTGACATTGTGTATTATCCTGATGGAAGGAGACAGAAGACAGGTACACTGTAGTCATAAAGGGAGCAACAATACTCAGGTAGGCCGAGGCATTTAAACGATGCTCAATTGGTACTAAGGGGCCCATAGTGTGCCAAGAAAATATCTTCCACACCATTACACCACCACCAGCCTGAAATGTTGATACAAGACAGAATGGATCCATGCTTTCATGTTGTTTACACCAAATTCTGACCCTACCATCTGAATGTCACAGCTGAAATTGAAACTTCTCAGACCAGACCAGGCAATGCTTGTCCAATCTTCTATTGTCCAGTTTTGGTGAGCTTGTGCGTATTGTAGCCTCCATTTCCTGTTCTTAGCTGACAGGAGTGGTACCTAGTGTGGTCTTCTGCTGCTGTAGCCCATCTGCTTCAAGGTTGGCCGTGTTGTGCATTCAAAGATAGTATTCTGCATACCTTGGTTGTAACGAGTGGTTATTCGAGTTACTGTTACCTTTTTATCATCTAGAACCAGTCTGCCCATTCTCCTATGACCTCTGACATCAACAAGGCATTTTTGTCCATACAACTGCCACTCACTGGATATTTTCTCTTTTTTGGACAATTCTCTGTAAACCCTAGAGCTAGTTGTGCGTGAAAATCCCAGTAGATTGGCAGTTTTTGAAATACTCAGACTAGCCTGTCTGGTACCAACAGCCATGCCACGTTCAAAGTCACCTAAATCCCCTTTCTTCCCCATTCTGGTGCTTGGTTTGAACTTCAAGTCGTCTTCACCACATCTAGATGTCTAAGTGCATTGAGTTGCTGCCATGTGAATGGCTGATTAGCAATTTGTGCTGCCAAGCAATTGAACAGGTGTACCTAAAAAAATAAGTGGCCGGTGATTGTATATACAGAGCAATTGAAATTACCTACTTGACAGATTTCTTTCAAAGCAAACCTCTCACTGTGGTAACAAAACAGTGGTCATTGTAGCAGGACGAGAGCACTGCCAGTCCTGATTTCAGCATCTCATCTATTTGTACTTTTTGAAAATCTGCCTAAGAATTTTTATCGCATGTGAAAATATTCAAGGTAAACCAGACTTTGCCATGTAAGTTATATTACAGCCCTTAGTAAGTTATTTTTTGTTCCTGTTTTGCTAATAATCCCCAGTCAAAGATCATAAATTGTTAAAAAAAAAAATCCTTTATTGGCCAATTAGAAATAAACAATTTGCTGTACCTTTCCGTCCAAAAATATTTATATTGTCCGAACATCTGCTTATTTTATGGATATTGTTTAAAATGAATAACAGGTCAGTTAAGTAATGCCCTTTATCTCAGGGACACTTATTTAAAAAATGACCAGCAATTCAAAATGGCTCACGTTGATGGGCTTTGGGCTTTGTCATTGGCATCAGTTTGGTATATGTGTGAGACATTTTTTAGATCATTTAGAATTCATTGCTGCATGCATTTGATCTGCAGTTTTCCTCCTATTGACCTGCTTCAGGCAGGTTTTTAATTCTCATAGACTTGTAAGGAAATGCAAAACCCATTTTATAGCAAAAAAAAACTTGTTGAAACAGGCCTTTAGACTTATCAAGGTGTAAGTAAATAATTGTAAACATTATTATTATTATTATTATTATTCAGTATTTATAAAGCGCCAATAGTTCGCTCAGCGCTGTACATTACAAAGGGGGACAGAACATGTGACAGAACAATACCAATACAATGCAAAACATGAGGGGATCGAGGGCCCTGCTCTTTCAAGCTTACAATCTAGGAGAACATTATTATAACATTGAGAATATTTATAGGGCTGTTAACACTGGACTGGACCCTATGAACTGTTGTTGGATTCAGTCATCTGCTGAAGTTTTTTTCTTATCAAATGACAAGGTGGACAGCAAAATTACATGATTTGTCCTTTTAACAGTACTAATGGTAATATGCCTGATGGTGATTTACTGTTTTCAGGTTTTTCATTTGTGTCCCTCCAATCAGAAATGCTCTGACATGGCTAATTGGACCTTTCAGTAATTTCTAGACTGCTGTCCCCATTCACAGTCGCGGTTTCTCCTGCCATTTTTATGCCTGTAGAAGCACCTCTATGGTAGTCTACATGGCCACACATAGGCAATTACAGGTGTATTTGAGGAGGAATGTTTACAGGCCGAAAAAAACCCACCAAAGGCATGTTCTGAACGGAGATTTTACATGAAAAACCATGGGTACATGCGTCATCATGTTTAAGCACGTGCATGCTGAAATGCCATACATGCCTAAACATATGTAAATCCATGCATAAACACACATGCATATTGTAACAGATGCATTTTTTTCTGCCAAATTTTGGCAGAAAAAAATGCTACTTATTTTCATAAGCCTGTGTGTTTTTAAAGAAATTGTGACATTCAAGACTGATGAAAGCCTATTTGGAGAGCCATTGTTTTCAGATAATACACTATTAGAGTCTGGTCCACATGTTTTATACCATTCACAGCTTTTAGGTATTTCAGAAGGAGTTTTTAACCACGTGCCTACTGGGAACTTTCACCCTCTTCCTGCCCAGGCCAATTTTCAGCTTTCAGTGCTGTTGCACTTTGAATGACAATTGCACAGGCATACAACACTGTACCCAAATTAATTTTTTATGAGACAAAGCTTTCTTTTGGTGGTATTTAATCACCGTTGGGTTTATTTTTTGCTAAGCAAACGAAAAAAGACCAAAGATTTTGGAAAAAAAACCATTTTTCATAGATACTGTTATAAAAATTTGCAAATACGTACATTTTCTTCACTACTGTTCGCTGATGAAGCTGCACCGATGGGCACCGAGGAGGCTGCACTGATGGCCACTGATAGAGGCACTGATGAGGCAGCACTGATAATCAGGGCACTAATGATCAGTGCCCTGATTATAATCTTTTGTATGGTGCCTCAAAACAAAAGGGCTAAATAAGAAGAAAAAGTTATCTGTGCACTATCTAAATATTCCATCGGCAATACGTCCAGTTCCTCATGGAGAGGGGCTACCAATTCCTAAAGCACCAGAATCCTTTGTGGTTGAGTCAAGTGAGGAAGAACCTGAAGCGTGTAGTCATCAACCGTCAACCTCACATGACCCAGACTTTCTTCCATCCACACCCACTGAACCACACCTCATTACACAAGTGGAATTGAGCGATCTTATCAGAGACCTGGATCTTCCGAAGAACAAGGCAGAGCTTTTGGGGTCAAGACTACAACAGTGGAATCTCCTAGCAAGTGATGTTCGTACGTCTTTCTACCGTCATCGTCAGAAAGATCTGATCCCATTCTTCGTCCAGGAAGGTGATATTGCTGTATGTAACAATGTTCATGGTTTAATCTCAGCCATCGGCGTATGCTATGATCCCGATGAGTGGAGGCTGTTCATTGATGCTTCAAAGGCGAGTCTTAAAGCTGTTTTGCTCCATAATGGCAATCAGCTGCCGTCAGTTCCAGTTGCTTATGCAGTTTCAATGAAAGAAACGTATGAAAACTTGAAAGAGCTTTTAAGGTGCATCAACTATGATGAACATCAATGGTCGATTTGTGGTGACCTGAAGGTGATTGCTATCCTACTTGGACTTCAAGGTGGATATACTAAGTACTGCTGCTTCCTCTGTGAGTGGGACAGTCGTGCGAGAGAAATGCACTATGCCAAAAGAGACTGGCCATTACGCCAGTCATTGCAGCCTGGAGAAAAAAATGTTAACTATCCAGCACTTGTAGACAGCAATAAGATCTTATTACCTCCATTACACATCAAGTTGGGATTAATGAAAAACTTTGTTAAGGCAATGGACAAGAATAAAGCAGGTTTCAAGTACCTGATTAGCAAATTTCCAGCACTTAGTGCTGCAAAAATAAATGAAGGAGTCTTTGTTGGGCCACAGATTCGTAAACTTATTCATGATGATGAGTTTCTTTCTCTGTTGCGTGGAAAGGAAAAGGCTGCTTGGACAGCATTTGTATCAGTGACATCAAATTTTCTTGGAAACAATAAAACACCAGACTACAAGAAAGTGGTAGAAAAACTCATCCAGACTTACAGAAATCTGGGTTGCAACATGTCTCTAAAAATTCATTTTCTACATTCGCATCTGGATTTTTTCCCACCAAACTGTGGAGCAGTGAGTGATGAACACGGAGAGCGCTTCCATCAAGACATTGCAACTATGGAAAGAAGATATCAAGGTAAAGGGAGCCCATCAATGCTTGCTGACTATTGCTGGACAGTTGTAAGAGATAGCCCTTTCCTCGAATACAAGAGAAAAGCCAAGAGAAGCAAAACCGACACAAACTGAAGACAAAACTAGTGAGAATCCTAAGTATTAAAATGATTCAACTTAGCTTATGGCTATAATTTTTCTTGGTAATCCTATGCAATATATTATGCCATTTAGGCTTTGTTATGTAGTCAATATCACTTGCTTTATATTTGTGGAAAGACATCTATCTATATAATTATTGTGCATTATGTAGTCATTACGCCTATAGTAGAAAACTTTCCGTTTACAGAAAAACTAGAGCCAATTGACAAATTTCATTGTTATATTTGAACTCAGAATGTGAAATTCATTAAGAAATGGATCCTTTTGTTTCCAAAACTGGCAAAAAATAAAAATTTGTTGAACAGTGTTATCAGTGTAAATGTCCCGTCACCAGAAAGCCAGTTATAGTCTTTAATTTCCTCAGTGACCATGCTGAGGAAAGGAAATACCAATAATCAGCATTTGTTTACATGTGATCAGCATGATCACCAGATGTCATTGGCTCTTTACCCTGATCCCAACCAATCGCCATTCCTGCACGCCCCTGGGGGTATGCACGAGCAGCGTGACCGGGAGGATGTCATGTGACATCCACACGGTAAGAGAGCCCCTCCTGCCCGTCAGTTTGCAATAGGCCGGGTGGGAATTGTTTAATGCCAAGTAAAGTATAGGACTTTGGGGCATTTATTACATTTCAAAAAGAATACAGTACTTCTTCAGATATTGCCCTCAGCATTCCTTCTTTCCACAAGAGCTGAGTCATCTTTGTTTAGACATAATATAGAGCCAGCTTCTATATCCTGTCATCATAAGATGCTGGCCCAGGAAAGAAACAGTCATGCCCAGAGTAGTACACAATCATGCCTGATTAGTAAACTATCTGAGCATAGCTATATGTACTCGTGTTGTTTAGACAAGCCTCTTACTCCTGCCTTTCATCTGTGAACAACCAGAAGGTTACAGCATTACAATAGTACTAATGACAGATTTTTTATATATTCAAAAAGGCAGTTTATGAGACAGTAGACAATATTTCCATACAGTATTTATGATTCATGGCAGGCTCCTATTGCAGTTTCTCAGAATATCCAATCGAGCTTACTTATTTCATTTAGAAATGCATATTGTTAACTAGTTACTTCAGCTTCTGGCAAAATGTTGTTCTACTTTTCTGTGATTGGCATCTACAGAATAACAGGATACAGGAGAAATGTTCCTATATCAACTTGTAAATTCCACATTTGACCAGAAACAAGATGTTTCTGAATAAGCCATGCCAACTGTCGTTCCACTGTCCAATTAGACCACTTCATTGGCCAGTAAGGGCACATTGTAATTGCTGTTCATAAAGGTTAGCTATGAAGTTACTACCCAGTAACAAAGTAAAAGTAAATCAAAGGGAACACAGAATAGTCTTTCCAGCATAAAGCACCTTTGCTGCAACAGTGCATCTGTTATGCCTAAAGTTTGCTACACGTTATACCATTTTTATTAATTTTTTTTTGGTTCATTTTCTTGATTTACCAAAACCATATAATATAAGGTAAAACCTAAGCCCTTTCAAATTGTATGCAATTAGGCAGGTCCTTGCACTACATAGTTGAAGATAAATCTAAAGGAAATTGAACAAGAAAATTGTATTATGTGTAGCCAACATTAGCTCTGCAACAGAACCTGTCTTTGTAGGTTGTCTTTTACATCTATGCATATACGGTATAATTTAAAACTGATTTTATTTTAGTTTAAAAGGAATATTAAAATAAATTATACAAATGCACTTTAACAAAGTGTTCATAAATACATTTTTCTATACAATGAACAAAAATACACCAAGATCAATTTTCCTAGTAACTGTGACAATATACTGTAAGTAGTATGAGAATTCTGATCAAACACGCACACAAAAGCTTAATTACAAGGAGTTAACAAAGCAAACTTTCTCATTTCTGTTATGCTGGTGATCTGAGTTTAATACATAATGAATGGACTTTTAAATAACTCTATTCGATGACATGCACTTTAAATATTCAGTATGTGTCATCTCTCCATTATTGCCTATTCCATTTCTTAATTGAAAAAAAAAAGGGTTTTACTATAGCTTTTCATAGGAGGGATTTATGCCATCATATTTGTCCAAAATAAAACTTCTCATCCCAAAGCCTGAATATATGATGCACATACAGGTGAAACTCGAAAAATTAGAATATCGTGCAAAAGTTCATTTATTTCAGTAATGCAACTTAAAAGGTGAAACTGATATATGAGATGGGCTCATTACATGCAAAGCAAGATAGTTCAAGCCGTGATTTGTCATAATTGTGATGATTATGGCTTACAGCTCATGAAAACCCCAAATCAACAATCTCAAAATTAGAATATTGTGAAAAAGTGCAATATTCTAGGCTCAAAGTGTCCCACTTTAATCAGATAATTAAGCCATAACACCTGCAAAGGGTTCCTGAGCCTTTAAATGGTCTCTCAGTCTGGTTCAGTAGGAATCACAATCATGGGAAAGACTGCTGACCTGACAGTTGTGCAGAAAACCATCATTGACACCCTTCATAAGGAGGGAAAGCCTCAGAAGGTAATTTCAAAAGAAGTTGGATGTTCCCAAAGTGCTGTATCAAAGCACATTAATAGAAAGTTATGTGGAAGGGAAAAGTGTGGAAGAAAAAGGTGCACAAGCAGCAGGGATAACCGCAGCCTGGAGAGGATTGTCAGGAAAAGGCCATTCAAAAGTGTTGGGGACTTTCACAAGGAGTGGACTGAGGCTGGAGTCAGTGCATCAAGAGCCACCACACACAGACGGATCCTGAACATGGGCTTCAAATGTCGTATTCCTCTTGTCAAGCCGCTCCTGAACAACAAACAATGTCAGAAGCGTCTTACCTGGGCTAAAGAAAAATAGACCTGGTGTGTTGCTCAGTGGTCCAAAGTCTTCTTTTCTGATGAGAGCAACTTTTGCATCTCATTTGGAAACCAAGGACCCAGAGTATGGAGGAAGAATGGAGAGGCACACACTGCAAGATGCTTGAAGTCCAGTGTGAAGTTTCCACAGTCTGTGTTGATTTGGAGAGCCATGTCATCTGCTGGTGTTGGTCCACTGTGCTTAATTAAGTCCAGGGTCAACGCAGCCGTCTACCAGGAGATTTTGGAGCACTTCATGCTTCCTTCCACAGTCGAGGTTTATGGGGATGCTGACTTCATTTTCCAGCAGGACTTGGCACCTGCCCACACTGCCAAAAGCACCAAAACCTGATTCAATGACCGTGGGATTACTGTGCTTGATTGGCCAGCAAACTGGCCTGACCCAAACCCCATAGAGAATCTATGGGGCAATGCCAAGAGAAAGTTGAGAGACATGAGACCGAACAATGCAGAAGAGCTGAAGGGCGCTATTGACGCATCCTGGTCTTCCATAACACCTCAGCAGTGACACAGGCTGATAGCTTCCATGCCACGCCTCATTGATGCAGTAATTGCTGCAAAAGGGGCCCAAACCAAGTACAAGTACTGAGTACATATGCATGCTTATACTTTTCAGAGGTCCGATATTGTTCTATGTACAATCCTTGTTTTATTGATTGCATGTAATATTTTAATTTTCTGAGATTGTGGATTTGGGGTTTTCATGAGCTGTAAGCCATAACCATCACAATGATGACAAATCACAGCTTGAACTATCTTGCTTTGCATGTAATGAGTCTATCTCATATATTAGTTTCACCTTTTAAGTTGCATTACTGAAATAAATGAACTTTTGCATGATATATTCTAATTTCTTGAGTTTCACCTGTAGGTTGCTGATGGTTGTTTGGAAGAAAATCATTAGTCCAGATGAGAGGGTACTGTCCAGACAGCTATACTCTGTCTCCCTACATAGTTTATTTCAAGTGGGTGTGTGAGTGTGACAAAGGCAAAAGCCTCAACTTGCAGATGGTGCACTCTAATGCTTGTTTTAGAGTTAACTGCAGAGATATCTGGGTAATGTTGAGTACCGGCTATGATACATTACCGTAAAACTGAGTGTTAAATGTGTTTACAGGATCACTTTAAGTGTTTAACAATATTTGACATCACTGAATACCATCACAAAATAACATCTATACTTGAAGTAGGTCTGAACCCTAAGTTGGTGATATTTAGTTTGTGAAAGCACTGTGTATCATAAATAGCTCTTTTCCTGTAAAAATAAGGTTTTTGTACTTACTATAAAGCCTTTTTTCTTGAAGTCCATTGAGGGGCATAGAGAATAAAAATAATCATAGACAAATGAGTTATCCTGCTTCAGGAGGTTGGGACACTGGAGAACAAAAAATTGGTAAACCAGCCCACTGTATAAGCCAACCTCCAACCATCATGCCTCAGTTTTGTAAGCAAGCAATACATAAGGCTAAGAACTCAGGAGGGCAGGATACATTTCCCTCTTTGGACTTCAAGAAAAAGACTTTTTGGTAATTACAAAATCTTTTATTTTTATCATACATTGAGAGACATTAACAGAAAATATACAATCCATATGTGATCAAATCTCTCCTGTGAACTTAATCGAACATAAATGTGCAGATGCAATCACCTCTTTAGTTATAATAACACAAAGAACTACATCTATCCATAGGCGGATGGTGCATACATCCAAACTTGAAAAAAGTTACACCACTGTGTAACACCTTTAGCAGAGGCCTTTTGCCAGATGTGATGGACCATAAGATTATAAATGGTCAAACAGGCTTTGATTGTATATTCCTCCAATGGCTCCCTGTGCAAGAACAAGCAAGACGCCTCTGATTGTAAAAATAGACACCAAAGATAAAATATATAATATATATATATACACATACACAGACACAATGAAAGTACATTTAAAAACTTGAGCCTTTAATTTATCAAAAAAATATATAATGCGGTACAGTCACAATTAATGCTGGACAGAGAGAAATCAATCGCAGGCTGATGGTTAACGAAAAAGCATCGGCACTGGTGCGTGATGGCGGCATGTACAAGCTGCATCCTACATGTTTCGATAGGCTATCTCCCGAAGATGTTTCCAACAAAACCTGTAGGGCGCGGCTTCTACATGTCGCTATCACGCACATGTGCCGGTCGGACCTGGCATTTTTGCGTTAACCATCAGCTATTTCACACTGTCCAGCATTAAGTGTGACTGTACCACATTATATCTTAGCAAATAAGTTGTCAGAGACAGGGTCTGTTAAGAAGCTGAGCCATAGCTTTAGAACTCAATAGTAGGCTGCCTGTCGGCAATGTAGTACACTTGAGACTGAAAAGCTACAGGTGCCAGAGTCCACTATAATAGTGTTACATAACACAATATATAAAAAGCGCAGCATATATGTTATATAAAGTCAGTGTAGACACCGAGTTACAAAAAGGCTGTGCTGTTATGCGGAAAATAGCAGAGGTGGGTACCCAAAGGACATATATTAAGATAGCTTAGCCTCATAACTTCACTTGCAAGGTTAGATGATCCACCAGGAGCTGTGATACTGCTCAGGAAATGGGGGCAGTCTGAAAATAGCTCATACACTATTTTTGAAAGACCACAATGTAGAGTACAGTGCCCGTAGGCACTGGGTCATATCCATAGGTTAGTTACTGAGTGAGTCATCAGAGACTTGGACACACCAGAAGCTGGATCATGGCTCTGTACTATAGACTTACCAACACATGATTTGTAAAGGACTTGGTCATATCAGAGGTTGTGCCACTACTCTGGAGGTGAAAAGTACTCTATGGCAAATTGACACAATATACAAGGGTCTGTAGAATGCAACAACACTGAGTTTAATGTCGGAAGGTCACATAACATGGATCTTTTCCACGTCCATAGTCGTACTCACAAGTGAGTCTTCAAAATCTGGGTTATACCATAGGCTGTGTTATGGCTCTGGACCGAGAGGGTGCTCAGCAGCTAATTAGCACAAAATGGGGTTGATTTTCTAAAACGAAAGTGCAAAATCTGGTGCAGCTGTGCATAATAGCCAATTGACCTTTAACTTCAGCTTGTTCAAGTAGCCTCCCTAGCGGTCTGATTATGTCAGTATTTCTGTGCTCAAAGTGGTACATTTTTTTGCATGGAAATATGTCATGTTTTTATTGTAGGCCTGTAATTTTTAGGAATAACTCACTTAAATCTGTCCAAACAGTCTAGTAAACATCCCGGATATGTTAAAATTTGAAACACGAAATCATAAATTGTAATTGAATAAATAATCATATAAAATAATATAATAAATTTAATTCAATAATATAATCAAACCAAAAACACTGAAATTTGAAATATAGCGCCAAGTTTGCACATCACTGAGCAAAGTCGCTAAATCGTTTTCAGTGTCTGATGACGAATTTCCCCACGAATCATTATCACTCAATTCTGCAAGTGGTTCTGATTTACTATCGCTGTTCTCTAGCTGGTCTAAAACCGCTTTTGACCTAAAGGGAAGCTTTTTGGATGCCATGGACGTTTCTCAGTTTCCAGGCAGAAAGAACAATACAAATGCAGGCAGGGCACAGGACAAAACACTAGGGACAAAATGTATGTGAAATGCTTTGATACAGTAATGTTATACTGTGTGATTTTAGTGAATGTCACTTTTTGACATTCTTAAATTTCCCACCAGTTACGTCCCCGTACGTCCCAACGTCGCAGGGAACGGAACCCAAAAGACAAATGCTGGCATTGGCCGGAGGACATGGCCGGGGACGCTGCAGAAGGGACATCGCGGGAGTGAAGGACAATGTAAGTGCAAAAGGGATCCCGGAGCAACTTATGCAGAGTATTCCCGAGTGTAGCTCGGGGTTACCGCTTGTGGTACTGAAACTTTACCCCGAGCTACACTCGGGAATACCGCCAGGGAGGTTAAGCTTTGACAATAAAACTATGAAGCTGATTGGTTTCTATGTACAGCTGCACCAGATTTTGCACACTCCAGTTTTAGTAAATCAACCCCAATGTTTGCTGTGTTAACATATAAGAATGCTGGAGCACAAATGATAGTTACTAAATGTCTATACAGGGACTCTCATGTCTTGATCACCAGGCATCATTTTAATAAAAGCTGAGTATTTAAAAAGACTGAAAACAACTTTTGAAATTACAATAACATATTTCAATTTATATGAAACGTCAAAGATTGTGTTTAGATATACTTTAAATAGCATTTTTTCACTTTCAATTTTATTGTTAGATATTGTATTATAGTCCCTTGCCACTTTAGGTTTTAGACAGTCTGTGGTGAGAAACAACAGTCTTTAGAGAAAGTCCACTTATAGCATATTGCTGCAGGCTTTGCACGATCTCTGGAGTAGGTGGATACCGAACAACAACACTGGTGACAGAACAGCTACAAACAAAAATAATAAGGTTTTGGATGATAGCTAAAAACGTCATGGAATCTTAGTTTCTAGAAATAAGGATTTACCACACTGATAATTACAACAGTTTATATAAATCTTTGACATGTTTCAGTGTTTTTAAGGGTCCATCATGGATAACTTTAAATACAAATATTTATGGGTATTTATTGAGTGATTTCATTGTTACTTTCCTTCAAAAGATAATCACACTTTTAATAAATTACTCACAAGCACCTCCTTTTTCAACAATAAACCTAATAAAACACCATACCTGAGGTTTTGATAAATGCTAGCTTTTCATTGCACAGTCTGCCCAGACTTTGAGCTAAACTGTGTGTAATCAGTCCAGTGTATGAATTGGGAGGACTACAAGGAAATGCTGTAAAACAGTCTGCAGTTTGACACAGACTGGCTAGCCGTTTCCTAAAAATGTACTTGCTGTTTAAAAGGAATCTCTCACAAACCAATATTAGTTATTTTTAGAAATTCTTTTTATGAGAGCTTTATTTCTTGGACTTCCAGATTGTATCTTAATCTAGGACTATAAACCTATATAGTTTTACAGAAATTAAGACAACAGTATGAGTCCTCATGCACGCTTGACCGTTTTACAGCTGCTGTTGGCTTTTGATGTTTTTTTTCTACAGCTAGTAAACCCCCATGTTATCCTATGTGTCCATGCGCACACAAACTGTAATCAATGTTTTTTTGGCTGGAAAAAAAAAACAGGACTAGTGGATTTCTAGAGTAGTTTTTAGCTGTAAAAACACTCTAACGCTGCAAAACACGGTACAATGCCGCAAACTGTTTTTTTTTGGACTTTTTTACCCTCCGTATTTTTTGGGGGGGGGGGTAAAAAAAAGCTAACAAACTAAAACACCACTAATCGCGGCAAAACATTGCTTAACGATAATGCAAAAAGCTAAAAAAAAGCTGAAAAACTCACGTTTTTAACGTGACTTTACACAGCTAACATTACCAGCTTTATCAAAACGGCCAGTGTGCATGAGGGCTGAAAGTGGAGAGAGCCTGTCAGGTTCAATCACTGGCTTTTCTGAGAAATTCCTGCTAAAAGTTTCAGATCTATAGCCTTAAAAGAAACAAGCATGATTCATTTTTTAACATCTATGTATGCCTTTCTTTTGCAAATTTAATGTTTTACCCAATTGTGTGCCTTCCTTTTGTTAACAATTGTGTTAAGGTTATCATTACTTATGGATCTCAAGGCTTTAGCTTTAGTTGACGTTTTGTTAATTTTTGCACAAAAAAATATGGATATCTTAGAATAACATTCCTCTGTCCTAAATCCACGTCTCTTCTTCACTTTTGCTTCCATTATTTTCATCCCATAATTGATTTAGCTGAGAACCAGAAGCTTCTAGGGACAAAGAAAATTCTGAGACTGTTTCATCTGTATCCAGATCTCCTGTACTAACAGCTGCGCTATGTGATTCACTTCGACTCCTAGCACTAGACGGAATTGCAGTGCTGTTTCCTGGCTTTTTAGATTTGTTTTTTGTTTGTAGATAAGAAACAGGTGTTGGGATTTTGGATGGCTTCTTTTCTGGCCTGTTATCTCGTCGGGGACGGATTTTGGGGCGTAGCTTGAGTTTGTATATTGATGGCACTCTTTCTGGCTTTTTCAGTGATCGTTTTGGCTTGGATGATTGAGGCAACTTTGATACTTCTGGGGTTGCTTCTTCTTTACGACATTTGGCTGATGGATTCAGGTTATCAGTTGCAGCCTCTAAACTTTTCTTCTTGGCTTCCATTGCCAGTTGTCTTGCTCTCTGAGATGGCAATTGCTTGACTTTCTTTTCTTTGTTCTCTGCAGGGATCACATTAGTTTTATCTATTTTCTGTACCGATAATGCTGGCTTACTTTTCTCTTGACCTACTGAATGCTGGACAGGTAAATCTAATTCCACAGCCACACCAGCTTTTGGAGGTATTTTAGATATCCAGTTTTCCACATCAACCCTATTGAGTTTCAACTGACCTTGAGAAAGTTCTGTGATAACATCATCATAACTTCCTCGTCCAGACTGCCATTTGGTATTTATATACACTCCACTTCTGGGTATTTCTACTTCCCCATCAGGTGTCTTTAATCTATTTTTCATCACTGAGACAGACGATACTGAAGTTCTTTTCATGTTAAAATTATGAACAGCAACATCACTTGCTATGCTAGGTGTGAAGTTATTGCACTTGTTTTCTTGGTTGCTGTTCTCATCTGAATCTTCCTCTAAAGCCTTGATGTTCGACTGGATTTCATCTTCCAAGCTCTGATACAGTTCTTGCTCTTGATCTGGGCCAATGGGTTTTGGTGTGTACCTGTAACCTCGTTCCATATTATCTGACATAATTGAAGCTTCCAAAGCACTGGTCTGCCTGATCTGCATTTTCATACTATAGCTGGAGACCTTGTCCTGTGTTAAGCCATTTTTGTTAACATGCACTGTTGGAGTAGACCTACCAGTCAGTATAGCTTTGCTTTGCTCATATTGAGTAGGCACACTTCTCGTTGATGTTAGTGTATTATGAGACATGTTAAAATCGCTTCCCACAGATTTACTTCTATCTCTGTTTGCAGATTCACCTTGATAATATCTGCTTGGTGTAGATGGCCTGCTATGAATAGGCATCGTCTTGACACCATTCAGTTCTTGCTTGATTGGCTGACTAAGCTGCTTGGTTGGAGACATTGAACGCGTATTAAGTTGTTTAGGTGGTGAAGAAGACTGAGTATTAAATTGCTTAGAGGGAGAAGAAGGTCGGGTATTAATTTGTTTTGAAGGAGAAGAGGATCGTGTGGTGATTTGTTTAGTGGGAGAGGAAGATCTTGTAGTAACATCATTATTGACCCTGGGTTGGTATTCTGACATTTTGTTTTGCTGACTGTGGAGGAAATATTTGGAGGGGCTTGGGGGTCTTAAAAAGCGTGAAGGTGTTTTTGGTCTTGATTCTTGCTGAATACTGTCCTTTTCTGTTGCTGATTGTGCTCTAACATTTGTATTATATGTTTGGCTGTGATAGGTGTCCATTGTCTTTTCTTTATAACCAGGATTCTTAATTTTATGTCTTCCTCTGTGGTTCTCATAGAAGACATCTGAAGAATGAGAGTTTTCATCTTCACTTCCAGTTAGTTGGGACCCAGTGGACGATGTAGACAGGCGAAGACCATCATGGGAAGACTGTGGACACAAAAACTGTTGACCAGAATGACCATCTTCAGTGAACAGTTGTCTCCTTGATGGGGTTGCAGGTCGTTCATGTCCTCTAGCAATAGGAACAAAATAAAAAGTTAACAGAGAGATGTTTTTAAACATTGTTATTTAAACTCTAAGCTAAATAAAGGGGCCTAAAAGGCTAAGACATAAAAACATCTGTTTGTTCATGTAGGAACACTCAAATCCCTAGTATATACAATGTTTTTACATTGCATGTCCATAACCCCCCTCCCCCCACCCACCTAGGCTGTAATGTGCAGTATCTACTTCCATCTATGCCATAAGCAGAGCAAATTAAAAAACTCACAATTGTAAAATAGTCTTTTCCAACACACCTAATTAAATATTTGGGGATTGGATATGATCAGTTGGGATATTTGCACACCATAAGACAATTGTACAATTACACCCAAATCCTTTACAGTATATCATATGATAGTAAGCCTATCTCTATGGGTACTTTACGTTTATACGTACATTAAAAAAATGACAGTTTCCATTACATTTTCATTAGATATAAGAAAAATCCCACCAAAGAACACAATTTCTGTCAATACTTTTTAAAAAGTACCATTAATGATGACTTTCTAGTGATCCTTAAAACAGTAATGTTTTAAAAGCACATTGGTCTTCATAGTCATATTTACCTAGTAAATTATGCATTCTAAAGTCATATAATAGAGAAGAAAAAAAAAATCAAGGTGGCCACTTTCAAGAAAAAGACTGGCGGTGAGTGGTGATAAAACCCTTTAGATAATTGGCAACCAACTAGATACCCATTAGGTCTTGTTTAACAAATGGGTATCGTTCCACAGTAACCAGTCAAGTTCTATCTTTTATGCACTTAAAACATAGACGTTAAACATAGAATGCAGTTTTAATCATTTATTATGTTTGGATAATCCAATAGGCATTCTTCATTTAAACCCTTCTATGTAACCCTATTTGCCTTTTTTTGCTCTTGATTTCTTTTTGTTTTAAAACACATAGCATAATGTGAATTTCCAAATGTATATTAACCCAAGTTTAATCAATAAAATGGAATAAAAATTTCCTTTTGGATTCACTCCATTAATGTGTGGGTTGTAATGCACCTCACATGCATTGGTGTTCTGCAGTACATTAATTTTGAAATGCACCTCAATGCACCTTCTTTTAAGCGCATGGTAATGCTAGCTTGAATTGTGGTACTTCGTGTTGGAAAAAAGGTACATACAGTTGCAAGAAAAAGTATGTGAACCCCTTGGGATTACGTGGGGCTTTGCATGAATTGGGCATAAAATGTGCTCTGAACGTCATCTAAGTCACAACAATAGAAGAACACAGTCTGCTGAACATAATACTACACAAACATTAGATGTTTCCATGGTTTAATTGCACATAACATGTAAACATTCACAGTGCAGGGAGGAAAAAGTATGTGAGGCCCTAGCTTAATGACTTCTCCCAGAGCTAATTGGAGCCAGGAGTGAGCCAACCTTGACTCCAATCAGTGTGATGATATTGGATGTGTTGCTGACAGCTGTTCTGCCCTTAAAAAACACACACCTGTTTTGGGTTTACTGGTTTTAAGAAGCACTGTCTGATGTGAACCATGCCTCGCAGAAAAGAGCTCTCAGAAGACCTACGATCAAGAATTGTTAACTTGCATGAAGTTGGAAAGGGTTACAAAAGTATCTCCAAAAGCCTTGATGTTCATGTGTCCACGGTAAGACAGACTGTCTACAAATGGAGAAAGTTTAGCACTGTTGCTAGTCTCCCTAGGCGTGGTCGTCCTGTAAAAATGACTGCAAGAGCACAGCGCAGAATGCTGCATGAGGTAAAGAAGAATCCCGGAGTGTCAGCTAAAGACCTACAGAAATCTCTGGCACATGCTAACATTTTTGTTGACACATCTACAATAAGGAAAACATTAAACAAGAATGGAGTACATGGGAGGACACCACAGAGGAAGCCATTGCTGTCCAAAAAGAATATTGCAGCATGTTTGAAGTTTGCAAAAGAGCACCTGGATGTTCCACAGCACTACTGGCAAAATATACTGTGGACAGATGAAAGATGAAACAGATGAGTTGTTTGGGAAGAACACACAACACTATGTGTAGAGAAAAAAAAGGCACAGCACACCAACATCCAAACCTCATCCCCACTGTAAAACATGGCGGAGGGAGCATCATGGTTTGGGGCTGCTTTGCTGCCTCAGGGCCTGGACGGATTGTTGTCATTGATGGGAAAATGAATTCCAGAGTTTATCAAGACATTTTTCAGGAAAACGTACGACCATCTGTCCACCTACTGAAGCTCCGCAGAGGATGGGTGATGCAACAGGACAATGACCCAAAGCATACAAGTAATTCAACAAAACAATGGCTGCAACAGCACAGAATACGCCTTCTGGAGTGGCCCAGTCAGAGTCCTGACCTAAACCCGATTGAAATGCTGTGGCATGACCTTAAGAGAGCGAATCACACCAGACATCCCAAGAATATTGCTACACTGAAACAGTTTTGTGAAGAGGAGTGGTCCAAAATTACTCCAGATCATTGTGCAGGTCTGATCTGCAACTACAGGAAACGTTTGGTTGAGGTTATTGCTACCAAAGGAGGGTCAACCAGTTATTAAGTCCAAAGGTTCACATTCTTTTTCCTCCCTGCACTGTGAATGTTTACATGTTATGTGCAATTAAACCATGGCAACATCTAATGTTTGTGTAGTATTATGTTCAGCTGACTGTGTTCTTCTATTGTGACTTAGATGACATTCAGAGCACATTTTATGCCCAATTCATGCAAAACTCCATGTAATCCCAAGGGGTTTGCATACTTTTTCTTGCAACTGTATATATTTTTCTGTCTGACCTGGTGCATGGGCAGCCCATTTAAAATGAACAGACTGCTGAATGCAATGTCTGTTAACACATGACATAATGCGCATACTTTTAGCAATGCACCAGAGTGGGCAGGTGTAAATGTGGGCCCGTTTACACTAGTGCAAATCAATCCATGATTGAGATGCTAGTTGATGTATTAACATGTTCACATTTTTACATCATAAACATATGCTGCAAGTACCTGAATGCAAAACTCTTCTTGAGGTCACTGTGTACATTAGGCGTTCTAAACCCAGATGTCTTATCAACACTTTCAGGAGTGGTAGTGGATGCATGGGTTCTGCCACCTCCAGATGTGTAAGTCTTCCAGTCTACTGGAGGCAGCGGACTCTGGGAACGGCTTACTATTAGTGTGGTTTGTGTTTTAGTGGAATTGTCAGGCCTTGCTGTTATCTCATGAACTGGGTGTGCTGGCTTCCGATTGCTGGCTGATACCGAAGATTGTTTATGAGCTGTAGGAAAGAAAGAGTTCAAAAACATATTTTATCTTTATCAATTACAGATCTATAAAATTCAATTCAGCTCATAGCTTGGAACATCTCTACAATGCTTGCAAATACACTCACCGGCCACTTTATTAGGGGCACCTGTTCAATTGCTTGGTAACACAAATTGCTAATCAGCCAATCACATGGCAACACCTCAATGCATTTAGGCATCTAGATGTGGGGAAGATGACTTGCTGAAGTTAAAACCGAGCATCAGAATGGGGAAGAAAGGGAATTTAAGTGACTTTGAACATGACATGGTTGTTGATGCCAGGCGGGCTGGTCTGAGTATTTACAAAACTGCTGATCTGCTGGGATTTTCATGCACAACCATCTCTAGGGAAATTGAGACTAATCAGACCAGGCAACGTTTTTCCAATCTTCTATAGTCCAATTTTGCTGAGCCTGTGCAAATTGTAGCCTCTGTTTCCTGTTCTCAGCTGACAGGAGTGGCCCTCGGTGTGGTCTTTTGCTGCTGTAGCCCATCTTCTTTAAGGTTTGATGTGTTGTGCGTTCAGAAATGGTATTCTACATATGTTGGTTGTAACAAATATTTATTTGAGTTACTGTTGCCTTTCTATCATCTCGAACCAGTCTGCCCATTCTACTCTGACATCAACAAGGCATTTTTGTCCACACAACCGCCACTCACTGGATATTTTATCTTTTTATGACCATTCTCTGTAAACCCTAGAGCTGGTAGTGCATGAAAATACCAGTAGATTGGCAGTTTTTTTTACTGTAATTAGCCTGTCTGGCACCAACAGCCATGCCACGTTCGTAGTTGCTTAAATCCCCCCTTTCTTCCCCATTCTGATGCTCAATTTGAACTTCAGCAAGTCGTCTTCACCACGACTAGATGTCTAAATGCATTGAGTTGCTTCCATGTGATTGATTGATTGGCAATTTGTGTTGCCAAGCAATTGAACAGATGCACCTAATAAAGTTGCCGTTGAGTGCATAATGTTGAAAAGTAAATGGTGTTTCTGTCTCCTGTGAGAGGGAAACCTACATATCCCATTTCCATGCTCACATTAGCTGACATTGTATAAACGTGTGGTGAAGAGATGGTTAATGTCTCACAATGATCCAAGAATAGAAAGCTGCAGACACAATGTCACAAATATCAGGGACAAGTGACATAACAGTAAGAAGGTAATGGGCCGTGCAGAGACGTGATTGTCTCTCATACCTTTCCTGGCAGAATAGAGTCTACTAGCTGGCAGACTTCCAGGAGATCCGTGAGTGACAGTGATGGCGTGCATATAAAGCTAGGTATTTCAAGTGACTAATACTAGAAAGCAGCTAGATGGGTTCACTCAGGCAACCTGTCAGAATGTCATAACCACCACTAAACAATGACCTAACCCAGGTAATTGATTTGCACATACTTTGACAGGTAATTGCTAGGTCTGTATAACAGATTCATGTTTCTCTTAAATATATTTAAAGGATAGGAGAAGTGGCTTCTATGTCATCGGGACGCATCATGCATCACATTGCAGCTGCCTATCAGAATTTTAATTTCATATCATGTGCTTATAGAACATATATAGATATGGGTAAGGCAGGCCTTTTTTTTATTTATTTTATGGGACTGCTTACAAACATCTGCAAACTTGTGCAAAGTCAGTTCTTGCCAAAGGTATTACAAATAATTTATTTTAAAAAATTGGACAGGATATTATGAATATTTCTAGAACCTTTATCAAACGTTTTGAAAGCAAACACATTTAGGCAGCCATTTACCACTTTAAAAGACTAATGATGAAAAGAGAAGTAACTGGAGTTAATGCTGTAAAGATAGTCAAATGTGAACACCTGACACAGCATCTGTGGCATTCACATTAAAGTGGTTAAGGTTGAGATTTAAAAAATAAACATATCATAACTGGAATGGTTTTGTACAGAGTAGCCCCGATCCTCCTCTTCTCAGGCTCTGGGGGCATCTATGAGTGCTCGCTCACGAGCTGCTTGTACGTGTCTATGAGACACACAGAGCATTGTTTGTCCTTGCACCCCACTCTCTTCTCACTGGCTGTGATTGACAGCAGTGGGAGCCAATGGCTACTGCTGCTGTGTCTCAGCCAATGAAGAAAGAAAGGCCCAAGAGAGCTTCTGTTCTTGCGCACATCACTGGATCGGGCTCAGGTAAGTATTGGGGAGGCTGAGGGGGGAGCTGCACATGGAGGTTTTTTACCTTTTATACATAGAAGCATTGGAGGTAAAATAAACCGTCAGCCTTTAGAACCACTTTATTGTCTAAATCTGACAGATATGAGTATTATTAGGCTCAGGGCTTTTTTTTTTTCAAGAGACAAGGTGCAAGAAACCTCCCTCCAGTGATAATAGATTCCCCAGCAGCCAGCAGCAATAGGCCCTCCAGCACGTCTTAGTACCCTTTGCCATTACATATATTCAGTACTGGAGGTGCCGGAACTGCGTTCCTGCTGGAAAAAAAAAAGACCTGATTAGGCTGTTTACTTTGCAACAATTAACATTTTGCAAGAGATTTTTCCCCCAAAGCTTATTGAAGGTGGTGAAGATTAACTTTTCAAAGCATACCCAAACATGCCTAGAAAAAAAAACCTGCCATATTAGCTACCTTTTGAGGGGGAGCGGGTACCTGGTTTTTACAGGTACCCGCTCCCACTTCCGGCTCAGTTCACCATGGCAAAGTGAGCTGGAAGTTCGGCCTCTCCTTCCTCCTGCAGTCTCCTGAGAACTTTCACAGACTGCCCCACAATTAGGAGGCTCAGCGCGACTCATGCATGCGCAGTGGGCACCACGCTGTCAAGCAGCAAGCTGGTGTCCTCAGTTGAGATGCCGGCGTCGTGGAGGAAAGAAGGGGAGAAGGGACCGTGCAGGTAAGAACATCGCTGGACCCTGGGACAAGTAAGTCTGTGTTCATTAAAAGTCACAAGCTACAGTTTTTGTAGCTGCTGACTTAATAAACAGAAAAATGGCTGGAACTCCGCTTTCAGTTCAGTAGAGTAGACTGGTTCTCATAGGAAGAAGTGGTAAAATGGTGGCTTTTCCAAGTATAGTTTTTGGCCACTGCTAGTAGTAGTTAGTCACATTTAAGGCAATATTAAACCCAAAAGCAAATAGTTAATATATTGCAGCTCACAAACTCTTAGATACTGTATGATGATTGTATTGGTTTTCTTTTTAGGTTTTCTGTCTTCCTTTTGCATCTAGTGATCCAGTCAGTAAGTCTGTTGTTTTTCAACACAAAAACTCTCTTGTAGTTACAAGGATGAAACAGACCACTTAACACTGGCAGAGGTGCTTAAAATAAGCAGCTTTCATTTATATGTGTAAAACCTTTATTCCAAAAGGAAAAAAAAGGTTTTCTGTAACGGATTATAAAGTATTAGCTGGAGTTTGGGTTCGATTTGTTAGTGTATTTAAATCTGCTAATACTTTAAAACTCCCTTCCACCCAGGCTGACATTGCCTAGTGTGCCCCCTGTGCTCATTCATCCAGAGTAGAGGCACTCTAATACTGGAGGTGTGTTATTAGTCAAATCAGCAGAGAAAAAAAAAGCCTAAAAAAAGGAAACTAATGAAAACATCTAATGATTGGTAATCTGCAATATATTACATTTTTGATTTTGGGATCTATACCACTTTAGCACAGGGCTTGACAAATTTGCTTTGAATCTAGGAGCCAGCTACAAAAGTTAGGAGCCAGGTAGGGGGCAGCGTGACAGGTGGAGGGCCAGCGGGACAGGAGAGGGGCAGCAGGACAGGAGAAAGGCAGTGTCACAGGAGGAGGACAGCAAGACAGGAGGAAGGCACTGTGACGGGGGGGGCAGTAAGACTGGTGGGGGCCAGTGGGAAAGGAGGGGGAATCGTCATGGGAGGGGGCAGTGAGACAGGTGGGGGGGGCAGCACCACAGGTGGGAATCAGTGTCACAGGAGGGGGCAGCAAGACAGATGTCTGCCTGGTTGTTGTGGTCTGTGCCTTGCTAGAGGTGATGCTGTCCGCTATCGCACAGGTGGCGGGACTTGGTGGCCCTGGTGACTTCTGGCCTCTGATAGGGAGCACTTCCACAGTTGAAGGTGGCTCCGTGGTGTGGATGGGGTGGTCGGTGTGGGATGCTGCATCTTCTTCTCCATAGGCTCTGGGGGGCGAGGCCTGTGGTGTTTTCCAGGGGGACGGCTTTCGTGGAGCTGTGCAGCTCTGTGTTCTGCCTGGACTCGGGGGAAGGATGGGGGAGACTCCGGGGTCTTGGAATGAAGGGTTCCACTCTGTGGGACGAGGTAGAGGTGCCAGCTGAGGACATGGGGTGGGGGACAACAGAGCAGTGTGGGCTGATAGGGGCCCAGGTGCCAGAACGCAGTTTCTGATTGCCATGGCGACCTGGCGCCTGGGAATTGTCGAGCCCTGCTTTAACAGAACTTGTTCTGTAATATTGAATACATTTCTTGGTGGGGATGTGTGGGGGGAGCCATCCCTGCCGGGAAAACACAGTGATCATTTTTAGTGGCTATAGCCACTGGCAATAATCGCAAGAAAAATCCACCGGACTGATTGTACTCAAGTCACGCAACAATCGATTTGAGTACATCCAGCCTGCCCACAGATAGTTAATGCTGAACAGACCGAGATTTGAACCATTATTGGCCTGCTTAAGTCTGACTTGAGTTCTGTTTGGGTTTGCATTTCACGGTGACTATATTAACCACTACTTGACCACGCTATAGCCAAATGAAGGCTACAGCGCGGTCGTCCAGTTCAGGGAGGGCATCAAATGACGTCCTCCCAGAACATGTATCCAGCTGAACGCACCTGCCCCTCTATGTGATCGCTGTGGACATAGCTGATCACATAAAACAGTAAAGGGCCAATCACGGCGGCCTTTTACCACGTGATCAGCTGTGTTTAATCACCATGTAAATACACTTGCCGCCTATTGGCAGCACTTTCCTCATGCTGTCATAGCGTGAGGAAAGTACTGCCTATAACTGGCAACTGTGATTATCAGTGCAGCCCTAAATTGCCCAGCAGTGCTGCCCATCAGTGCCTAGTAGTGGTGCCAATCTGTGCCCTTCAGTGCTGCTTATTAGTACCCATCAGTGCTGCCTATCAGTGCACATCACTGCCACCTATCAGTGCAGCCACATCAACGCACATCAGTGAATGAGAAAACTACCTGTTTGCAAAATTTTATAATAGAAACAAAGAAGAAAAACATTTTTGTCAAAATTTTCGGTCTTTTTTTGTTTAGGAAAAAATAAAACATCCAGTGGTGATTAAATACCACCAAAAGAAAGCTCTATTTGTGTGAAAACATTTAGAGAAAATTCATATGTGTACAGTGTTCCATGACTGTGCAACTGTCATTCAGTGTGAGAGCACTGAAAGCTGAAAATTGGCCTGGGCATGAAGGGGGTAAAAGCGTCCAGTAGGAAAGTAGAGACTGAGTTACCTGTGTAACTGAGGAAATGACTTGGCTAGCCAGCAAAAGTATTCAACATTACAGAACATGCTATACCATGACCAGGATAAATGAGAACCTTCCCAAACGTTCTTGGACACACATTTTACTTCTAATCATTAGCAAAAACAAAAGAACTTAATTTGAATTTACAACCAGTAAAAGAAAAGAAAATGTTTTGTAGAAAACAGCTGATCATAGCAAAGATGTGTTTCTTAAGATGCCGAAGGTGTACCTCGGGCAGCCTTTCTCAACCTTTTTATCACAGAGGAACCCTTAAAATGACTTTCAAGTAACCCCTGCCAGTACCTATGAAAGTCTGCCATACCTCCCTCAAATCATCGACACATCAGTTTGATTTAAAGCGGAGCTCCACCCAAAAGGGGAAGTTCCGCTTTAAGGACTGCTCCCCTACTCCCCATTAAGGATTGGCACCTTTGGGGGGTGGGGGGGAGCGGGTACCCGAATTTGACAGGTACCCGCTTCCACTTCCGGACCGACCGCCTATGCGATCTAAAACGGAAGGTATCCTCCCTCCCTGTAGTCTTTTGGGACACGTGACAGGTCCCAGAAGACTACAGGACCATTCATGAAGCACAGTGGGTACCCGGCTGTGAAGCTGCAAGCTGTCACAGCCGGGTGCCCACACTGAAGATGCTGGCCTCCTTGAATACAAGACGGCTGGTGAAACGAGCTGCAGGGGACACACCATGGGACCGAGGGACAGGTAAGTGGCTGTTTTTTAAAAGTCAGCAGCTACAGTTTTTGTAGCTGCTGACTTATTTTTTGACAGCGTGAGTGGAACTCCGCTTTAAGGAAACTAAATATCTGCTATTGGAAGTTCACCTTGGATGTCATCATTGAAAGTTGCCATGGTTTTTAAAGTCTACTGCACATTTTGAAATGATTTGTTCAATTTATTTTTAATTAATGCAGTGTTTACTGTAAATATTCATACCATATTTCTTGCGCTATTTTAGATTTTACGCTTTGAGAATCCATCAGTCAAGGTATTATTGCAATTACTAAATATCTGCTTCCGAGTATTTTAATGTTGGAGGTGTAAAGCTAGCCATACACTATACAATCTGATTTTACAATCTGTTCTAGATCTACCATCAACTGTGCAAGGGCATGTCTGATTGGATACAAATTGAATGTTTAGATTGTGTCCACAATTTGCATAGTTTTGGTACCACCAAAGTATAATGTACAGGAATTGTACACTCTAGTGTATAGCCTGCTTAAAATACAAGGCAGATAATGGCAATGAACCTACAAGAGAAATGTATATCCCTTTATGAAATAAAAATGGCAATAGGCTTAAAGCGGCTGTAAACCTCTGAAATGAAAAATTAACAAAGCATATCCTTCTGTTGTGTGTTTGCCTTGATCCAAAGTGCCTATCGTGATTTCTGTCTGCTCTGCCATTCTTCTGCAATCTGCATGACTCTTTTCTGACAGTCTATTCCAACAATGGACATTCCCAGAAGACTTCCCTGCTGAACTACCCTCCAGCACACAGCTGGAGAATGATAGATCCAGGTGTGCATGGTTCCCTATGAGACTGTGTAGAGGGGGTGTGTCCATTTCCTCCACTCAGGTCTCAGATCACACTCAGCTCCCAGCTCTATGCTGTGCTGTGTGTGATATCAGATCCCCACCCCCTGCCTTCTGGAACTCAGAAATGCTGTGCAAAATGAGGTTGTAGAGAAGAAATGGCTGCAGATAAATAGGTGAGAATTTTGTAGGAGGATTTGTTTCATCACTGTGTATCACCTGAGTCTGATCACTTACAGTATGTAAGGTTTACAACCACTATGTAAGGGTTTACAACGACTTCCAGTCTGGGACAAGTCTGACATTTTTAACATACATGTTAGAATTAGCATTTTTTGTTAGAAAATTACTTTGAACTGCAAACTTTATATATTTTCTGCAAACCGAGGCCCTGGAGAACAAATTGGAGGCTGCTGCAATTTTTGTATGTTGCGCAATGTTTGCACAGCCATTTATCAAACACAAATTTTCAGGAACTAATATACTTATGCATTTTAGTACACATAAACACACTATAATGCACACTTTTATGGTAAAATATAAAAGATGATGTTGCACCAAGTAAATACATAACAAACATGTCAAGTTTAAAAAAATCTTTCATGCCTGATAAATGGCAACAAACTATGGTACCAATAATCTCCATATGAGACATTTTAGAAGCCTTTACAGGTAACCATTTTAAAGTTAAATGTGAGCTCTGGTGCTACAGTTATTGCTCTCATTCTGATATTGGTAGCGATACCTCACATGTTTGGTGCAATCACCACTTCCATATGCTTGCAGTTCCTACATGTGTGTTTGCATTTGTGCATGAGCACGGGGGAATGGGGGTGCTTTTCGTTTTTTATGTATTATTTTATTTAAATGTATTTTTTACACTGTTTCTTTATTTTTTTAATTCAAAGTTAATGCTATCATAAGGGGTGAACAACATCCCTGGTTGATAGCATGCACAGTGGCAGGTACTCCTTATTAACCGCTTGCCCAGCCCCCTATAGTAGAAGTACCGCTACAGGGTGGCAGGGCTGCGCAAAATCACGTATGTATATATACATGATTTGCATTTCTGGGTAGGGCGTGCATCACCATTGGCGGCTAGGGATGTCAATCACCGGGTCCCGGATGGAGATTCCCTGCCGACACCCGGCAATCGTTGGGCAAAGCTGACGGGAGAGACCTTTGTGTAAACACAGGTATCTCTCCTGCCAGCAAGGACATGCTGCTTTGTATTTCTCTGCACAGCAGATAAATACAAAGCAGCATGTCTTCATAGTAAAACGCACACAGCACATAATGTAAAACAGCACACACTTAACCCTTTGCTCACCCCAGATGTTAACCCTTCCTGCCCATTAGTACAGTGTCAGTGCTTTTTATTAGCACTGATCACTGTTACTGTCATTGGGATGTCAGTGGCAGTTAGTCAGTTCCCCCCAGTGTCCAAATGCCCGCCGCAGTCCCGCTATAAGTCGCTGATTGCCGCCATTACTAGTATAAAAAAAAACAAATAAAAATTCCAGTATATATACCGCCATTTGTAGATGCTATAACGTTCACATATACACGTATTGGGATTTTTTTTTTAGCAAAGACATGTAGCAGAATACATTTTGGCCTAAATTTATGAAGAAATTTAGATTTTTTTTATGGGATATGTTTTATAGCAAAATGTCAAAATACTGTTTTTTTTTTCTTTTCAAAATTGTCGGTCTTATTTTGTTTATCCTCTGGAGGGCAAGTGATTAAGACATCTGAGGTCTATTAGACCCCTGATCTTTCCTCTGCCCTCTAAGGCAGCTGATCAAATCGGTTTTAATGGGTTGCCTGTCTGGCCACTACAGGCCAGTAAACTAACAAGCGAAACCGGAAGTACAGTAATATATGTCACTTGCGGCCAGGGGCGGACTGACAACTCATGGGGCCCCCGGGCAAAACTCAAAAAAGCCTATGAAAAAAGGTACCAGGGGCATCTCATGGGGCCCCCTACTGACCCCGGGCCCTCGGGCAGTGCCCGAGTTTCCAAATGGTCAGTCTGCCCCTGCTTGCGGCTTCACAGAGGAAGAGGAGGAGCAGATGTTTCTCTTTGCATGCAGCTGGCCAACAGCTACAGCCATGATCCTGGTATAACCACTTGTTCTTGAAGACGTACGGGTATGTTCTAGAGATGGGAAATGGCAATTCACACATAAAGCACTACAATAAGGATCCTTATTTTTAAAAGCGCAACAGTTATATTCTGCTGAGTAGAATGAAATTTCAAAATTGCAGTCACAGGGCTAAAATAAAGTTCCTTTTACTTTGGTTAAAGCTTTGTGTATTGAGCCCATTTCCATTAACTGGGCACAGATATATATAATACTCTGTTTAGTGATACATACAGAGAGAAGTACAGCGGCAGGGGTCATGCTTGTCCAAATAATGTTCCAGCGTGTCCCAGCCCCCTCCTACTCTGACCATCACATGGTTACGAAGAATCTAGAAAACAGAAACCTGCTTACTAAGAAATGTATGATATAATATCAATATTCAGTCAATTTTAGTGAATACAGTAGACAGGTCAAGGATTGCTTTTGTGCCCAGATTCCCCAATAATAAAACAACAATGTTAATACATACAATAGGCCTATTAATATAACATTGAAAAAGGGTTCAGATCTATTTAACTGGAAGTAGTCTGGTCGGTGACGACATTACAGATTATTAAACAACTATGCATGCCCATTTAAAATTATAGCTACAACCCAATTCAATTTTAGTTTAATCAGCCAAATATGTTCCAAAACAAAAGGTGTTCAATGTCTCACAATGTTTTACTTCTAAAGCAGTCAAAGCCTGAGTAGAAAAGCTGGCTCCCTGTCAGCAGCTGCAGAGTCAGACCCTTGTGGGAAAGCAGTAGCCTCATTGCAGAGGTACAACACATCCCTAATGTGTCAGATGTACACCTCTGAAATCAGCAAAGGTCATGTTGCTTGCTGATTGAAGAGCTTTGGCCCTGATTCAGCAAATGGCATCACTGCTTGCCCAAAAAAGACCAAAGGTTCCACTCTGCAACATGATGGCAGGACACAGGCTTTTCTACTCAGGATGCAGTGGTATACATAGCATATCTTCCAGCTGGGTATTATCACTTTTTTAACATCCGACCCTATAAAAAAAAATAAAAATATTTGCAGTAATAATTCACTGCACACAGTGCTCTGTGCTGAGTTGTGTGTGGCCAATTATGTTTTACACCCATACCCTCTGGTTTATGATAGTACCGATGTATTCATATCTATGAGAGGTTGTACACTGTGCCTGGGCTTCCTAGGCAGGGAAAATGTGCCTGCATATACAGTTGCAAGAAAACGTATGTGAACCCCTTGGGATTACGTGGAGTTTTGCATGAATTGGGCATAAAAAGGGCTCTGAACGTCATTTAAGTCACAACAATAGAAGAACACAGTCTGCTGAACATAATACTACACAAACATTAGATGTTGCCATGGTTTAATTGCACATAACATGTAAACATTCACAGTGTAGGGAGGAAAAAGTATGTGAACCTTTGGACTTAATAACTGGTTGACCCTCCTTTGGCAGCAATAACCTCAACCAAACATTTCCTGTAGTTGCAGATCAGACCTGCACAACGATCTGGAGTCATTTTGGACCACTCCTCTTCACAAAACTGTTTCAGTGTAGCAATATTCTTGGGATGTCTGGTGTGAATCGCTCTCTTAAGGTCATGCCACAGCATTTCAATCGGGTTTAGGTCAGGACTCTGACTGGGCCACTCCAGAAGGTGTATTCTGTGCTGTTGCAGCCATTGTTTTGTTGAATTACTTGTATGCTTTGGGTCATTGTCCTGTTGCATCACCCATCCTCTGCGGAGCTTCAGTTGGCGGACAGATGGTCCTACGTTTTCCTGCAAAATGTCTTGATAAACTCTGGAATTCATTTTCCCATCAATGACAACAATCCGTCCAGGCCCTGAGGCAGCAAAGCAGCCCCAAACCATGATGCTCCCTCCGCCATGTTTTACAGTGGGGATGAGGTTTTGATGTTGGTGTGCTGTGCCTTTTTTTCTCCACACATAGTGTTGTGTGTTCTTCCCAAACAACTCAATCTTGGTTTCATCTGTCCACAGTATATTTTGCCAGCAGTGCTGTGGAACATCCAGGTGCTCTTTTGCAAACTTCAAACGTGCTGCAATAGTCTTTTTGGACAGCAATGGCTTCCTCCGTGGTGTCCTCCCATGTACTCCAGTCTTGTTTAATGTTTTCCTTATTGTAGATGTGTCAACAAAAATGTTAGCATGTGCCAGAGATTTCTGTAGGTCTTTAGCTGACACTCTGGGATTCTTCTTTACCTCATGCAGCATTCTGCGCTGTGCTCTTGCAGTCATTTTTACAGGACGACCGCGCCTAGGGAGACTAGCAACAGTGCTAAACTTTCTCCATTTGTAGACAGTCTGTCTTACCGTGGACACATGAACATCAAGGCTTTTGGAGATACTTTTGTAACCCTTTCCAGCTTCATGCAAGTCAACAATTCTTGATCGTAGGTCTTCTGAGAGCTCTTTTCTGCGAGGCATGGTTCACATCAGACAGTGCTTCTTGAAACCAGTAAACCCAAAACAGGTGTGTGTTTTTTAAGGGCAGGACAGCTGTCAGCAACACATCCAATATCATCACACTGATTGGAGTCAAGGTTGGCTCACTCCTGGCTCCAATTAGCTCTGGGAGAAGTCATTAAGCTAGGGCCTCACATACTTTTTCCTCCCTGCACTGTGAATGTTTACATGTTATGTGCAAATAAACCATGGCAACATCTAATGTTTGTGTAGTATTATGTTCAGCAGACTGTGTTCTTCTATTGTTGTGACTTAGATGACGTTCAGAGCACATTTTATGCCCAATTCATGCAAAACTCCACGTAATCCCAAGGGGTTCACATACTTTTTCTTGCAACTGTACATTGAATGGGCTTTGTGGCCCATGTGTTAGAGTCCTAACTAGAAAGTCATAAAATGATCTGCTGTCTAATACAGTGATGAACGATTATCTTCCTTGTGATTTCAGCCGGTCAGAGATGGAGAGATTTTCTTTCCTCCAACTCCAGGTTCCAGGAAAGAAAATCACTTGATTCCCTTTTCAACACAGTGTTGAAAGGGGAATCCCTCCCATGGAGCCATTGTGTTTTCCCGGTGGGGAGGGGCAGGGGGGAGCCGTCCCTGCCAAGTGAATAGTGATTACTACTAAAGGCTGTAATCCGACAGGCTGGTTGTACCCAAGCTGATCAATCGATCAACTTGGGTACATTCAGCCTGCCTATACATGGTTCAAATCTCAGCTGATCCATGCTGAACTCAGAGGCGTATTTACCACAAGGCAGACAAGGCATTTGCCTAGGGCGGCAATTTTCAGGGGGGCAGCACTGCCCCCCAAAAGAAGGGATGGAAGAATGGACACACGCAGCATGAGGACCAGGTGGGATCTGAGAGAGGCTGCGGCTGCTTGATGGTGTATGCAGAGCCTGACTTGATGGTGTATGCAGAGCCTGATGGTGTATGCAGAGCCTGTGGGATGTCTGGAGTTGTGAAGGTGAGTGCCCTCTCTTTTGTTGAGGTGGGGGGGGTAGTGGAAGGCTCTCTCGGGAAGGGGTGGGGCTGGGGTGTTGTTGGTCAATGTCAGGCTCTTTGTGGGGAAGGGGGGTGTTGGTCTGTGTCAGGATCTCTCTGTGGGGGGGAGCCGATTTTTGTATTGCCTAGGGCAGCACAAAACCTAAATACACCATTGGATGAACTGGCCAGCTATCTACAGCCTACTAACTGAAGGTGCTAATAAACATCAGTGAACAATTATTGTCTGACTTTTGGCTCAATACACCAAAGCTTGCCAGGCACATTATCAACAGCTGTATTGTACAAGAACCTACAAGACTGGTTGTATACGGAATGGATTGTTTAGCTAAGTCTCTTGCTATGGTTTTGGATAAATGTCTGAAAATTGAGTGGGCACTTTGAAATCTGATGGTAATGTGGCAGCTAAGCTACAATGCATGCGTCATCTGCCAAGCAATCTACACAATTTCTAGCAATACTATTCCTGTGTCCCTCACCAAGAAACCTGCCCATCCTTGATTGCACCACTGGAAATGAAACCCAATGAGATCTTTTGTTGGTCTTGGAAGAATGATGAAAGTAGTGCACTCCTTTTCTTTTCCCCATAAATAAAGTGAACAATCAGTACCTGCCTACCTAACATTTTATGACAATATGGAACATCTCTGTGTGCAATAATCTACACTTTCGAAGCTCAGGTATTTGCAGAATTCTATATAAATAATATTTAGCAGAATTCCATACAACTGTTAGCAGTGTGCTTTAATGCGTTGCCAGAGAACAGGGCATTGCACCAATTACAGCACATCACACTGTTTACCTTTTTTCAACTATGTTGGAATGTCACAAAGTAGCATTCCATTCATCTTTATTCACTGCAGCACGTTGTGATGCAAAGTAGTACGAGTTCATATCCTGCTTTTTTCACTGCAATCCATACAGCTCAGTAGTGTGAACTGAACACATAGGTCTCAAGGCAAATTGCCTTGTGTATGTGTTGGAACTGCAATAGGCAAGGCTGTCCAGTTCAGCCCAACACATAGAGTGGGGAAAATAATTATTTGATCCCCTGCAGATTTTGTAAGTTTGCCCACTGACAAAGAAATGAAGGTCTTTAATTTCATCATAGGTGCATTTTAAATGATAAAGTCATAATATCAACCAAAAAAACAGAAAAAAATGATACAAATGTTATAAATTGAGTTGCAGTTCAGTGAGTAAAATAGGTATTTGATCCCCTACCAACCAACAATAATTCTGGCTCCCACAGACTGGTTATATGCTCATGTGGTACACAGATTAGTCCTGTCAATTTAAGAAGGTGCTCCTAATGACAACTCTTTATGTGTATAAAAGACAACTGCTCACAAAATCTCCTTCCATTCAAACCTTACCACCATGGGCAAGTCCAAAGAGCTGCCAATGGATATCAGGGACAAGATTGTAGAGCTGCGTGATTATTCACAAATGGAAGAAATACAAAATAACCATCAATTGCCCTCGGTCTAGAGCTCCATCCAAGATTCTGCCTCAAGGGGTAAGGATCTCCATGAGAAAAGTGAGGGATCAGCCCAGAACTACAGAGGAGGAGTTTGTGAATGATCTCAAGGCTGTTGGGACCACAGTCACCAAACAAATCAATGGTAACACAATACGCCGCCATGGATTTAAATACTGCAATGCTGCCAAGGTCCCCCTCCTCAAGAAAGCACATGTGCAGGCCCATCTGAAGTTTGCCAATGAAAATCTAGATGATTCAGACACAGATTAGTAGAAAGCACTATGGTCAGATAAGACCAAAATTGAGCTCTTTGGTATTAACTCGACGCACCATGTTTGGAGGAAGAAAAATGCTGACTATTACCCTAAGAACACCATCCCTACAGTCAAGTACGGAGGTGGAAACATTAAACTTTGGGACTGTTTCTGTGCTAAAGGTACAGGACTACTTTGCTGCATTGAGGGGCCAATGGATGGGGTCATGTATTGTACAATCTTGGATGAGGACTTTCTTCCCTCAGCCAGAACACTGAAGATGGGTTGTGGATGGGTCTTCCACCATGACAATGACCCAAAACATACAAGGCAACAAAGTAGTGGCTCAAGAAGAAGCACATTTAAGGTCATGGTGTGGCCTAGCCAGTTTCTAGACCCTAATCCTATAGAAAATGTATGGAGGGAGCTGAAACTTCGAGTTGCCAAGCTACAGCCAAGAAACCTTAAGGATTTAGAGAAGGTCTGTAAAGAAGAGTGGGCCAAAATCCCTCCTGAGATGTGTGCAAACCCGGTAACCAACTACAAGAAACGTCTTACCTCTGCTTGCCAACAAGAGCTTTTCCACCAAGTATTAAGTCATGTTTTGGTTGGGGATCAAATACTTACTTTACTCATTGAACTGCAACTCACTTTATAACATTGTTATGATTTTTTTTCTGGGTTTTGGTTGATATTCTGTCTCTATCATTTAAATTACACCTTTTAAAAAAATGATAGACCCTACTTTCTTTGTAAGTGGGCAAACTGACAAAATCTTCAGGGGATCAAATAATTCTTTTCCCCACTGTATTGTGTGAATTGGCCCTAAAAGCTGGGGTTTTATTTTATTGAGTGGTCTCACATTGATGGTGGTCTAAATTCTGTTGTTCAGCTTCTGTCAAGGTGGAAGGATTAACTTGTGGGAAAATGTCCAAGCTACAATGCCATCCTTGCTCACTTCCATGTGCAGTTGGGGTCTACAACTATGCCCAGGCTAGCTGGTATAGTAGGTATAGTAGTGAATTATGCCATTATAATTTAATAGCCAGTGTATGTAATTGGGCACATAGCAATATACAAAATATAGAAGCTCTCAGCTATAATGTTTTATTATTATATGGGCAGCACAGTGGCTAAATGGTTAGCACTTCCACCTGGCAGTACTAGGGTCATCAGTTCGAATCCCAACCACTGCACCACCTGCCTGGAGTTTGCATGTTCTCCCTGTGCCTACGTGGGTTTCCTCCAGGTACTCCGGTTTGCTCCCACACTCCAAAGACATGCTGGAATGTAAGTTAGGAACCTTAGATTGTACACCCCTTGCGGGTTAGGGAATGATGTGAATGTACACTATAAATGTAAAGCGCTGCGTAAATTGACAACGTTATATAAGTACCTGTAGTAATTATAACAATATTATGTAGAAAGTATATTGGGCATGATGAATGTCTCTATCTCTCCCATTCAATGGGCATCATTCAAAGCAGAAGACTAAGGACATCTTGTGGTGGAGAAAAGGTACTGTAGGGGAAAGCTCGAGCTTGAAGGTGAGTACTTCACCCTGAGCTGCTTTTTCTTTTTTTTTCTTTTTTTTTTTTTAACTTACAGGTGGAGTCTTTCAAGTTGGGCTTTAATAATATAGAGAGACTACTTTTCTTTTCTGAGCACAATATCTAATAACCCAGGCTACAGTTAAACATATATTCTTGCACAATACATATAATATACCTTTGTACTTACCCTGACAAAAATGAGAGTGTTTGATTCCCCTACTTTGTATTTTCCTTCTGAGACTTTGATCATAGAAAATTGCTCAGGACACGTGCACCTGCTCACCAAATGCTGCACCTGGTAAAAAAATATCGGGTGGATGATACATCTGGGTATAGTAGCAAAATGTCATATCTATTCATCTGGTTTTAATATAACTCTTTAATATCAACCTGTCAAGCAAAAAACAAAGATACTAATTCCCCTAATTACTGTGGTATACAGGAAATAGATGTGAGTATTATTTGAATATATATATATATATATATGTGTGTGTGTGTGTGTGTGTGTAAACTTTGAAAGTCAAATACATATTACCAATTGTAAACCTTTTTTTTAATTATTTATTTAATTTTTTTTACGAATTCTCTTTATTGAGCATTCTTTGTTTTTGAAAATAAGTACAAAAAAAGCCTATTGGGCATAACCAGGCTTAACTCCCACACAGAAAAAAACAACAAAAAAAGGGGGAGAACAGAACTACAACTCCCAACAAAAAACAACAAAAGGCAACTGTACTGAAAAATGGCAAGACATATTCACAGTAGACTAGATCTCATTGGGGGTAGGTTACAGAGCTAGCAGAACTATCACCATGGGTACACTAACATCCCTGCATTAGCCCTGATCAGAAGTGGAAGCAACAGAGTACCCCGATTCAGTTCAAATATGCCAAACCTTGGTAAATTTTGCGGGGCACCCCCTAGACTCATAAGTATATTTATAACGTGGGATGACCATATTAACCAAGTGCTTCCAAAACCCAGAGGTAGGGGCTCGGGGAGACTTCCATTTTAAGAGTAAAGCTTTACGAGCATAACAGTTGTAAACGTTTTCAAAGTAGAACTATGGCCTTCCATAAAAAAAAAATGTCCTCCAGCATTCAAAACCTTAACTCCCTTTCATCCCTCCCAGCTCTCTAACAAAACTGCCACTTGCATAGATTTTCCTTCCTCATAAAGCAAAGTATACTCGCCTAAGTCCCACTATCCAGGTCTCTCGCTGATGCCATATTCCCCTACAGGAACCGCTCATCCAACACCGCAGATTAGCCTTTGCCATCCAGTCCCCTTGACTCCCCCAGGCTGACATCTGTAATTTTCTGGATCCTAAGAGGACCCCTCGGGCGAACAGCCATTGGGAATGTTCACATAAAGCAGTCAGTGGTGTAAAAAAAACTTCAGAAAGACCCCAGCACAAAGTGAACAGTGAAAAGAAGAATCTAGCACTGGAAGATGACATGATGATGACATGACATTAACGTAAGTGAAAAAGGATATTTAAAAAAAAAAATTTCATCCCAGCAATCAGTGGGAGCGGACTGGGTGGGGGTAGTTTTATCCCAGAGTTGGCTCTTAAATAAATAAAACAACTGCGTTTACAGTTTCCTCTCTTTACCCCTGCAAAGTCTAACAAGTACCTATTGAGTCTGCCAGTGAAGTCCAGCAAATGCCGTCTCCCATGATAGTGTGGAAATTATGCTGCACTTCTGAATTCAGAGTAGAGTTGCCACTCATGTATACTGTGCCTGCTTGCACTACAGTGAAATGAATAAATGTTGTGGAGGATGTGACTGTCAGCATTGTCACTGCTAATTCTCAAGCCTTTAGCTTGTCATTCAGCACCTGGCCATGCCTAGCCTCACCCACTGCTTTCTGGATTGACAGCCCTGCCTGTTGCTGAAACCCTCCCACTGAGAGCTGCAGTGTCTGGGAGGGAGCATGCAGGGGCGTGGATAAGGGGGTAACAGCAGTCCTCCTGTATGGGGCCGAAGCCAGCAAGGGGGCCCAGGCAGCTGGGTGAATCGGACGTAGGCGGCACGGATGAGGGGGGGTTAATTGCTGGAACCAATCCCCTGTATGGCTCTCTCTGCAGCAGATGAGAGCTGGCTTTTTCTCCCACCCACTGGTTTTCAGCTGCTGCAGAGAGAGCTGTACAAGGGATCATTTCCAGTAACTGCACCCCCTACTGTACCCATCACCCTCCCTGTGCACCATACATTTCCCTTGCTGACCAGGCCCCTCTGTGTGCCCCCACCCCTGCATTGCTGCCTGCTTCCATCCTCACATTTACCAGCCTCTTTTTTCCTGAATGAACATAATAAGTGATCAGTACCGATCACTCACTGGGTCCATTCATAACTGAAGCTTAGTAAACTTTGTTTACTTTGGGGGTCCGTGTCAGGTTGGCTGTATGGGGCCCTGTGGTTTTTAACAGCAACCCTGGGAGAATGTAAGACACAAAGGAAAAAAGATATGGCTCAATCAGGGTAGATGAAGGAAGTTTTTTGTTTACATTATGAGGCTTCTGCATCAGTTGGTAACTGGATTTGTTGCTTGTTTGCATTGTCATACAGGAGCTTTATTGTACATTATTGAATCCCAAATCCAGGCAAAATCATATTAAAACATTGTAATGTGGCTCACATACCTTGCCCATCAGTAGTACGTGCAAATACATCTTCCTAGCCCAGCCTGCATTTCAATCATCATTTCCTGCTCTGGGGACTTGGAAATTGTCACCTGTCCTCACCTGGTTCAAGACTGGTCCCCTCACCGGCCCCATGTAGAGAGGATGGAGTGGGCAAAATTAAGTACTTTTAATGCTTTTGAAACTCTCTTTTCTGAGAGCGGTGTGCTGCTGCCTAGATAGGTGTTTCTTTTATTAATTAGGTGGTGGAGAACTGATCTCACTAGAATGCCATGTAGTCATGGAATATGTTGTCTGATATTATAATTGGATAGTTGGTTGAAAGTGACATGTAGCTTTGCGGCTGTCGGCTTATAGTACTCAATGAACTACCATGTCGCTGTTGAGTGCTGTGGTACTTCATTAATTCTTCCTGTATGATGTACGAGCAGGCAGTTTACACTGACAGTCTGTAGGAGTCCTGCATGGCACCAGCAATCTGCTGATCGCTGCCGCATGCTTTCCAGGCTCCTAAAAAAATAGTAAATGCACATTTTTTTACCTACAAAGTGAACTTAGTCTTTAAATTTTCAGCCTAATGAAGGAAATATATTATTACACCAAACCCTTTCACGCCTTTGCACTTAGGCGTGTTTTACCACACCTTTAATTTGCACGGTACTCATCTAGATGATTTAGTCTGCTGCATCTTCCATTGTGATGGTACCATATTTAGAATTAATGTAAAGCATACATATGCTTCATATTGCATGGTGCTCAAATGGAAATACTTCCCACCCCCACACTTGTGAAAACATATACAGGCTATGCACACATTAGGATGAATTGCAATAAAATTTCTGGTTCAATCATCAGTATTCATTTTGTAAAACAGCGTAACAAGAACAAGCACCTAATCTGCCCACACAAGGGCTAGGACTGGCGACATGAGACTAGACAAACTTACAGTATGAAAAAGGAGGGATAATCTCCGCAATCAATCACTATGGACATGCAAACAAAAACAGGAGAGATTTCAAGCTGATCTTCTTAACTGGTGGGATAAACCAGGACATAATGAAGTCCAGATAATGGAGCAGGTTGTCCTGGACTCATATATGGAAGAAAAGGGGCACCGAGTCCCGTCAAGAAAAGGAAAGTCAAAGAAGAGAGGCAAAGAAGAGGAAAAGAGAGCAAGTCAGGAGGGGGAAGAGTTGTCAGAAATATCAAGGGTGGCAGTCAAAGCCCACAATAACAAGGGGGAGAGTAGGGAATTGCATTACAATTAAATATTATTATTATACAGGATTTATATGGTGCCAACAGTTTGCTCAGCGCTTTACAATATAACGGGAGACAATACAGCAACAATACAGTTCAATACAAGAGGGTTATGAGGGCCATGCTCCTCGATTTAAACAAATTCACTGTGGAATATCCAATTATTTACTGATCACATATGTGAGCACATACTGTCTGCAGCAGTAGACATTTAACCAAATACACACAATATTAAATATATATGTGCACAAAAACTTTTTTTCTGTATTTCTATAGTTTAGGTCAGTATGCGTTGTGGTGGGTGAAGTCTTTTTCATTTGGTATCAGTGTATTCACAATTGAGTGGCTGTGCTTAGGACTCTTTTACTAAAGGCCAAATCACACTGACTTGCACTAAAATGTATGGAAAATACATGTACATTTCCATCCATTTTAGTTGCGTTTTAATGCATGCTAATGTCCGTTGACATACATTTTGATGTCCATTGATATACATGCGCAGCATTATGGTGAGAATAGGACACATTTGACATTTTTTTTCTCAGATGTCCTTCTGTTGATCTGCGTCTTACAGCTGTGTTAAAAGCGGATCACTGCACTGGTGTGATTTGGCCCTAAATTCACATAAATGGTGGATATAAAAAATACACCTTTTGGTGTAGAAGTGTAAATTTGTATTATAATGACTTTTGACAAAATATTCCGCTATCCACAAAAATAGCCCTTGGTAGATCACATGCTAAAAACATTAAAAGAAGCGTTTACACAGTGCACACAGGAGATGAAGCTATACTAAATTAAAACATGGTAAACATCTATCTAAGATGAACCAGGAACGGAGCCCTAAGGTTTTGGCTTTAAACCTCTAGGATTGCAGATGACCAAATTATTTCTTCAGTACCCCACACAATCTGGATGTCTGTGTGAGGTGCAGTAAGTCTGAATACTACAGATTAGTTTATATACTTAGGCCCCTTTCACATCTAACAACTGCGTTTTTTTGCCGCACTTTTGAATGGACTGCTTTCTACTCCCAGAACATGCCAAAGTACCTCCTGTACCTTTTTTGAGCCAACTTTGAGACGTTTTTGGAAAGCACAATGTTGAGCGTTTTGCACACATTTTGTTTGTTTTGCACATTTGGGGTGTCATTAACAACAATGGCACCCAAACACACACTGCGTGTTTTTCTGCAATTTTACCACATTCCACAATCGCAGGCAGAATTGCGTGATTCTGCCGGCCATTCTAGAACACCCAGATGTGGATGGGGTCTTGGGAAATTCTGTTAAACATTAAACTGCCCATGGTTGTGCCCAAAATAGGTTGTGGGGCAAATTGTTAAAGAAAAAAACGTAGTCTTTAATACTTGTTACAGACTCAGAAAGTACGGAAGCCATTGGAGGAGAATACCAAGCAACTAGCATTTTCAGAAGATGAGGTTATCAGTTGCAACCTCCATATTTTGTTAATGACAGAATTCCTTTAATTGTATAGCCATCTTAACACACCAACCTTAGATCTTCTGCCTTCTACACGCCACAACTGGTTAATTGCCAAAATAATTTATTATTTACTGAAGGTGTGACATGAAGAGATACTCAGATTCTTACACATTGCATCATCAGTTGACAAGCTGTTGGCTAGGAGGAACATCCATTATGTAGTGCCATAGCCTTGGTTACTACAATCAGTTCACCATGGACTGGCTACTTGAAAGAAAAACAAGGAACAAAGTTGTTTGCTGCAGGCTCTCACACATTTTCTGGAATGCAAATAAGATACTATCAGTATTGAAGTTGCAGATTGTTGCTAGGGTTAATTAGAAAGGACATTGCCACAGTTCTATTCTGCTTCTCAGCTTTAAGATATGCCCTACATTTCTATGACAGGATAATTAGAACCTTTATACTTTTTTGTTGCCAGCTACAAGGCTTAGTATAGGAAATAATGAACAATCAGATGTTCCGGCATAGGCTGATAGCCTGCAGGACAGAAAATAGACAACTGTAGATTGGCCTTCATTTCTACAGGCTGCATTAGCACCACCTTGTATTTGGACCACCTTGTAAGCAATCAGACATCTATATAACCCATTATTCAAAACAATTCATTTTTTTAGTTTGCTTTTTGCAGAAATGCACTATAGTCCACTTAACATGGTTTCCTATGGGACATGTTCACATCTATGCTTTTTTCAGCTGTTGCATTTTTGGAAAGGGCCAGGGATTTTTTCAAATGCAAAAAGCAGTGATTTCGCTACAATAGAGTTCAGTGGAGAAGCTGTGTTTTTGCCACTTTTTTACCGCACTCTGCTTTTTTTCTTGGCAAAAATGCTCCTGTACAAACGCAAAGCATAATGCAAAAAGCATTAAAAAACAGATCGAAAGCAAAAAAGAATAGGTGTGAAACAAGACTAGCGCATATTTTTATCACGGTGAGGAAAAAACCTCTAGTATATATTCTAGTTTGCCTGACTGACTGATGCCCAAGTGGATGACTTAGACTGGGGACATGTACAAAACCCCAATGTCCCCAGCTCTAGCCAATCAACACAGGTATGCCTTTATTACAGGTAAGTATTGATTTATATAGGAATATTTTTTTTGTATCTTTGAAACAAATTATTATTTGCATGGAACATCTGCTACATTGAAAAACAGTCTTTAAAGATCTTTTTGTAATAGTTCAAGACTCAGATACACTTAAAAGAGAAGTATGGGATTTTTTTTTTTTAATTTATACTTACCTAGGTGGATGCAGCATCGATCTGTCCCCCCACCAACTCCAAGGATGAGAACGGAGCAATCAGACACTGCTGATCACTCAGTTCTCCTTACTGCTCTGAGCATAGAGCAGTGACTGTCAGTCAACACTGTCTGCCTTGCCCCTCTAGCACTCACTGGTGGCTGGCTTAGGCTCTCAGCGGATCCCTGAGAGGCTGAACCAGCTGCCGGTCCAGAATTCTGGGTGGATCCCAACATTAAAGTCAGGATCTTTTCCCCAGCCTTGACTGGATGAGTGATGTCAGCCGGCAGCAGACTTTAGCAGGCTGTCAGATGAAACCGGGTCACAGTAGTGCCGAACAAACTACACTCCTGTGATCCACAGGAGTATAGCCAAAAAGATCTTTGGTTGTAATTCTCCTTTAAACATCAGAGAATGTTTACATTTGTTGTTAAGCCCTCTTACATTCCAAGACAAAACCTTAATCTCCATACAAGGGATAAAAAAGGGCCCAGGAGTTAAAGCCAAAAAGAAAAAGAATAAAGGAAACATAAATTATGTGAGGCAATATGGATTGAATGTTCCCGTGAAGGGTTGCCACAGGAGATGTACAGCCAAACAAGCTTTGGCTGTACTTCTGCTTTAATACTTTTAGTTAGATTCTTGTAGAGATCTAACCATGATAACTAACTTCTGAGAACATGCAGAATGCAGGAAGAATCTACACAATTCAATGTTCTATGTCTTTATTTTAATAGTTTCAAGTTTAATCACCACAGTCTGCACTGGAGAAAATCAAGAAGATGCTGACCTGGACAATATGGTCACATACATACAGAGTGTGGTTAGTAGGTGTTTACTGGACCTCAATTGCATGTTGAGGCAGGGTCTAACACTACTGATGTCTAGAACAATTGGCAACACACAAGAGGGTTGATTTAGTAAAGCAAATAAGATGTTCCCTTTGCAGGGGAAGTTGCACTTCACAAGAGAATTTGCCCCAAAGCTTGGTGAATGTGGTGTCATTTCACTTTGCAAATGTAGCCAGGTACTCGGCCTCTTACAGAGACTGGGAGGCTGAGTGCTGGGAATTCCCAGATGCCGCTGTGCTGTGGGCTGAGCAGAGCAGACTGGGTATGTGTCTGCCCACTCCTTCCTTCTTTCTCCTGGCTCTGCAGAGTGATGAGCCTGTGAGGGTTAAGAAGACTTGCTAATGCAGCTGCTCTTTCCCTCCGTCCTGGGTGATGCAACCGCACAGAACACTGGGAAGTGTAGTCTGTGGGGAGTGCTGAACTATGAAACTGAATTGGGCTGTGAACTACAAGAACAAAGGACGCCTTGGACTTTTACAAAGAACTTGGTCTATCAGGGCAGGGACTGAAGGAGTACAGACCTGTTACCTGTGTGTGTCTATGTCTACACCAGGGAGAGAAAAGGCCACTGAAGATCAGAAGACTGAGAGCTGAGCCTGTGAGGAACTGATTGTGAGGACCAGGTTTTGTGATTACAGCACACTGACCAGCGCCCAGGACCAGGTTTTGCTGTGTGCCAGGACTGGTGAGCAGATTCAACTGTGTGTACCTCACCATTGTTAGCAGTTCAGTACAACAGGAGACCGTCAATTTGCCTAGCAGCCTCAAAAAAATCACTGCATGCACTCTTAAAGGAACAGGAATTAGTGCACCACCATACAGATTGGGCCTCACTATTACCTGGCTGAAGCGTACAAGTCAGGCACCAAGTTGCTTTATACTAGTACTGCTGATATACTAGTTAAAATGTGTTTATTATCACTATGGTCTAGATCAGGGGTGGGAAACTGTGGCCCTCCAGATGTTGGTGAACTACAAGTCCCATCATGTCTCTGCCTTTGGGAGTCATGCTTGTAACTGTCAGTTTTGCAATGCCTCATGGGACGTGTAGTTCTACAACAGCTGGAGGGCCACAGTTGCCCACCCTGGTCTAGATTAACTGCCATAAGAAAGCCTTGTATTCATGTTAGTTGGTTTATTGCATTGAAATGGACTTCTTTACCTGTTTATTACTTGTGTGCATTGCCATTTATTCAGCCTTGCAATATTATTTTATATACTTTATTTACAATCAACTAGTCTAATGCCTATTTCATGTGCTAATATAGCTTTGTTATTAAACCAGTATCTAAGCTCTTAAAGGTGTCTGCAGCATCCCACCATCTAACCAAGTGTGTCAGGGGGGACGGACTAGTTCACAAAGTAATGACAAAGAACAGAGAACTCATCATACCAAGCGGTTCCTTCAGGGGTAAGTGTTACACAACTCATACCTAATTATATGCAAGGAAAATATAAAAACAGAGATTTTGCATGCACATGACTGGAAGTTGATGATGGAAGTCAGCAGAGCTTCACATTATTCACTAAGCTCTGGGGGAAATTTCTCCTGCAATGAGCTGCTTCCTCCTCAAAATAAACAGCTTACCGTATTTGCCTTTAGTACATCAACCCAAATGACTGCCTTTTGCTTGCTGGGCCTAATGCACACACAATTTTCACTAACATGGAGGCATTACAAAACTAAAAATCAAAGCAACCATTCTAACAGTATCCCCTACTCCTCATCTCATGAGTAGACACAAGAATTATGTCTCTTTCCTGCTACTAAGGTAAAATCCTCCTCTTTTTGTTAAAAAAAACAGAATTCTAATACACGGGTATCAAGAAACAGTCTTACCCACTGCAGCCAACACATTGATCCAAAAATATTTATAACAAATCGCTGATGTCTGTGCTATAACCACTTTCCGACCTCCCGGTAACAGTTTTACTGCTAATATATATATATATATATATATATATATATATATATATATATATATTAGCAGTGTATATATATACACTGTTGCCTAGAACATACAGTGTATATATACACACTGTATGTTCTAGGCAAAAAAGAAATCTGTTGAATATGTCTGGGATTCCATTTAAGTAGCAGGTCTGGGTGAAATTTTAAGGACTTTCAAACTAAATTTGACTCATAGACTGATTGCTCTAACAATTTTTCAGGATTTCAAGGTTGGAACTAAATTCTACTGGTGTATGGCCAAGTTTTAGGCTATTTGCTCTGCAGGCCTAAACCTGCCACCCAATGCAACCACCAGTGGCTGGATGGCCGAATTATACAACTGTCTTTCATTGTCTACAGTAAACTTCAATGTGTTGTTTCTGACATCCACTTTGCTATAGTTTTATTTTTTTTAACATGGGTTAAATTAATAGGACAAATCAACCTATTCTAACTAATTCACATTAAATGGATTCAGTTTTTTCTATAGGCCATGTAAAACCTGTCCTTAAACATCTAAAATCTGTACCGAATTCTCTTATAACTGTCAGGATCCTGTTATAGTCACCAGCACTTGCTATCACCTAGGCAGATTTAGAGTGGAATTCCAGGCTATACCTAACTAATCTTAAAAACGTTCTTTTTAATCCCTCCTAACACTGAAACTGACTAATGTGTGTAAAAAAGATGTATATACTATACAATATATATGAGAAAGTGAATATACAAGTGAATAAAGCTCAAAATCCTTCTACTAACTTTTATTTCCATACACACAAATGCATTTGGAACACTACACATTCTATTCCAAATCAAATTGTGTGTATGGAAATAAAAGCTATTAGAAGGATTTTGAGCTTTATTCACTTTTCTCAACACACTGCTATTATTTTGAACACAACTGTGTGTGCGTATATATATATATATATATATATATATATACACACACACACTTGATTTTGCATTTCCAGGTAGGGTATCCCATCCTGCCCGCACTGTCATTGGCTTCTGTAGGTGTCGATCACCAGGTCCCGGCCAGTGATTCATGGCCAGGATTGGTGATCAGTGGAGCAGCTGGCAGGAGAGAGCTCTGTGAGTGTAAACAACACAGATCTCTCTCCTGTCAGCGGGGATGTGCTGGTTTTTATCTCTCTGCAAACAGGGAGATAAAAGCCAGCACATTCCCTAGAAAAACACAACACAGTACACAGTTTAATCACTCCCTAACACACTGTTAACCCTTTGATCACCCCAGACGTTAACCCCTTCCTGCCCAGTGTCATTTATACAGTGTCAGTGCTTTTTATTAGCTGACCACTGTATTAGTGTCACTGGAGATTTCAGTGGCAGTTAGTCAGTACCCACCCAGTGTCAGTTAGTGTCAGAATGCCCACCGTACTATCCAAGTCCCACTATACATCGCTGATTGCCTCCATTACTAGTATAAAAAATAAATAAAAATTCCAGTATATATAACGCCACTTGCGCATAACTTTGTCACGCAAACCAATTAATATCAACTTATTGGAATATTTTTTACCAAAGACGTAGCAGAATACATTTTGGCCAAAATGTATGAATAATTTTTCTTTTTATTGGATATGTTTTATAGCAAAAAGTGGATAATTAAGCAAATCTCTCCAGGTCAAAAGCACATGCTGGCTCCATTTTGGTGATTGTGTATGTCAACATACAAATTATATATATATCAAATTGATATAAAAACTGAATGTATTTCAATTTGTTAAAACCATGCATAGGAACACCTTAACTCTTTCCTGGGAACCCCATACCTCTTCAATGGGCCTGAGACACATTCCAGAATGGACAGGAAGAGTAGCCAAATGCAGAGCAAAGGAGAGTTGTAAACATACTGAAGGTAAAATTATACAAGTATTTTATAGATTGAATATTTACATTTTTATATATATATATATATATATATTTATATATATATATATATGTAGCATTCTCCTAGTTACTTAGGGGGAGCTTGAGTCCTGATTGTTAGAAAGGAGGGCTGAGTAGCAGTCTGGGTGTGTTAGTCAGAAGGTCATATTTTGGTCAGAAGCTGTGCGGCTCTGCAGGCCAGCCCCTCTGGAATTTCCCCCTGCTCTAGAGCTTTAAACAAAGGTCTCTAGGCAATGGCTGGATCTGAGGAGTGGCTGGCTTGTACACTTGAGGGATCCTAGCTAATCCCCAACAGGAGGCTTGGCAAGGGGCTAGGACAACCCTTAAACGTAAGTGAACCTGCTCAGTTGCAGGAGAGTTTGGGTGGAAGACAGTGAGGAAGATAAGAGGCTGAAGGCAAGAGACTGCGAAGAGGCTCAGTGGGATGGAGCCTACCTGAAGGCTTGGAGCTGAAAAGAAAGAAAGCTCAGAGATTGACTGGCCCCCAGAGCAAGGACCACCTGTATAGCAGGGAAGGAGCGGTCCAACTGATAGGCCTGGTAGCAGCCACCAACCCACCAGCGGTACAGGAGAGGATTTGAGTGAGTATCCCCGCACCCCTTCTGCAGATAGGGGAAGGAGCACTCTGGTGGGAAACCAGATTTGCTGCCTACTTGGGACTGTCCAGCACTTAAAGTGACAGGAACCGGATCACAGGGACAGGAATACCTCCAGATCGCTGGGGTGGTACATTGGGAGAATCTGGCTAGCTCTTCAACAAAAGTGTGCTGCAGAGAAGGCTTGTGAATAGTTCCAGGAAATTGTCTTCAGTTCCCTTGGGCATCCTCTACACCCCTAACTCTATCCTAGTTCAAATCCCCTAAATAAAAATAACAAAACAAAAGCTCAAGGACTAATTTCTGACTCTTGATGCAAGCCTATTATTTATTATTTCAGGTACTTTTATAGCACTGTCAATTTATGCAGCACTTTACATATATATATTGTACATTCATATCAGTCCCTAACCCCCATTCATACATACACATACTAGGGCCAGTTTGGACAGGAATCAATTCACCTACCAGCATGTCTTTGGAGTGTGGGAGGAAACCCACGCAAGCACAGGGAGAACATGCAAACTCCATGCAGGAGGGGCCATGGTTGGGAATCAAACCCATGGCCCATTTAGTGCAAGGCAGATGTGCTAACCACTAAGCCACTGTGCCGCCCGCCTATGTGCAGGACTATAAGGGGACCCAAATATCTCCTAAAGGGGTAGTGTTACATACATTTATAATATAAATATATATATATATATATATATATATATATATATATATATATATGAAATCTACCATATTTTCCGGCGTATAAGACGACTTTTTACCCCTTGAAAATCTTCTCAAAAGTCGGGGGTCGTCTTATACGCCGGTATACGTCATACTGACACTTTTTAGGGGGCGGCGCGCTGCCGCCGCCGCCCCCCTTCCAACGGAAGGGACACTAAGTACAGGGCTGGGCAGGGGCTGCTGTCTCTTACCTGGCTCCGGTCCCACGACGATCCGGTCCAGGAACCGCGGCTGCTCCTTCATTCGGTTTGGCCACTGGATTTTTCGCGCATCTGCTCGGCTCCGCCTCCTCACCGGTGATTGGCCGCCAGAACTGTAGCTCAGGAAAGGCACACAGGTGGCCAATCACCGGCGAGGAGGCGGAGCTGAGAGGCCCCACGAAAATCGAGTGAAGGAGCGGACGGTAAGTGTGCCGTCCAGAGGTGCTGCTGCAACCACATATGCTGGCTGCAGCAGCACCATACTGGAACAGGGGCCAGCAAGTGTCATTGGTAGGAATAGTGCCCCATCATTGGTGTCACTGATACCAACAATGGGGCATTATTCCTCCCACTGACACCAACGATGGGGCACTTTTCCTCCCCCCCACTGACACCAACGATGGGGCACTATTCCTCCCCCCCACTGACACCAACGATGGGGCACTTCCCCTCCCCCCACTGACACCAACGATGGGCACTATTCCACCCCCCACTGACACCAATGATGGGATACTATTCCTCCCACTAACACCAATGTTGGGACACTATTCCTCCCACTGACACCAATGATGGGGCACTATTCCTCCCACTGATACCAATGATGGGGCACTATTCCTCCCACTGACACCAATGATGGGGCACTATTCCTCCCACTGACACCAATGATGGGGCACAATTCCCCCCACTGATACCAATCATGGGGCACTATTCCTCCCACTGACACCAATAATGGGGCACTATTCCTCCCACTGACACCAATGATGGGGCACTATTCCTCCCACTGACATCAATGATGGGGCACTATTCCTCCCACTGACACCAATGATGGGGCACTATTCCTCCCACTGACACCAATGATGGGGCACAATTCCCCCCACTGATACTAATGATGGGGCACTATTCCTGCCACTGATACCAATGATGGGGCACTATTCCTCCCACTGACACCAATGATGGGGCACTATTCCTCCCACTGATACCAATGATGGGGCACTATTCCTCCCACTGATACCAATGATGGGGCACTATTCCTCTCACTAATACCAATGATGGGACACTATTCCTCCCACTGACACCAATGATGGGACACTATTCCTCCCACTGACACCAATGATGGGGCACTATTCCTCCCACTGACACCAATGATGGGGCACTATTCCTCCCACTGACACCAATGATGGGGCACTATTCCTCCCACTGACACCAATGATGGGGCATTATTCCTCCCACTGACACCAATGATGGGGCACTATTCCTCTCACTAATACCAATGATGGGACACTATTCCTCCCACTGACACCAATGATGGGACACTATTCCTCCCACTGACACCAATGATGGGGCACTATTCCTCCCACTGACACCAATGATGGGGCACTATTCCTCCCACTGACACCAATGATGGGGCATTATTCCTCCCACTGACACCAATGATGGGGCACTATTCCTCCTACTGACACCAATGATGGGACACTATTCCTCAAACTGACACCAATGATGGGGCACTATTCCTCCCACTGACACCAATGATGGGGCACTATTCCTCCCACTGACACCAATGATGGGGCACAATTCCCCCCACTGATACCAATCATGGGGCACTATTCCTTCCACTGACACCAATGATGGGGCACTATTCTTCCCACTGATACCAATGATGGGGCACTATTCCTGCCACTGATACCAATGATGGGGCACTATTCCTCCCACTGACACCAATGATGGGGCACTATTCCTCCCACTGATACCAATGATGGGGCACTATTCCTCCCACTGATACCAATGATGGGGCACTATTCCTCTCACTAATACCAATGATGGGACACTATTCCTCCCACTGACACCAATGATGGGACACTATTCCTCCCACTGACACCAATGATGGGGCACTATTCCTCCCACTGACACCAATGATGGGGCACTATTCCTCCCACTGACACCAATGATGGGGCATTATTCCTCCCACTGACACCAATGATGGGGCACTATTCCTCTCACTAATACTAATGATGGGACACTATTCCTCCCACTGACACCAATGATGGGACACTATTCCTCCCACTGACACCAATGATGGGGCACTATTCCTCCCACTGACACCAATGATGGGGCACTATTCCTCCCACTGACACCAATGATGGGGCACTATTCCTCCCACTGACACCAATGATGGGGCACTATTCCTCCTACTGGCACCAATGATGGGACACTATTCCTCAAACTGACACCAATGATGGGGCACTATTCCTCCCACTGACACCAATGATGGGGCACTATTCCTCCCACTGACACCAATGATGGGGCACAATTCCCCCCATTGATACCAATCATGGGGCACTATTCCTCCCACTGACACCAATGATGGGGCACTATTCCTCCCACTGACACCAATGATGGGGCACTATTCCTCCCACTGACATCAATGATGGGGCACTATTCCTCCCACTGACACCAATGATGGGGCACTATTCCTCCCACTGACACCAATGATGGGGCACAATTCCCCCCACTGATACTAATGATGGGGCACTATTCCTGCCACTGATACCAATGATGGGGCACTATTCCTCCCACTGACACCAATGATGGGGCACTATTCCTCCCACTGATACCAATGATGGGGCACTATTCCTCCCACTGATACCAATGATGGGGCACTATTCCTCTCACTAATACCAATGATGGGACACTATTCCTCCCACTGACACCAATGATGGGACACTATTCCTCCCACTGACACCAATGATGGGGCACTATTCCTCCCACTGACACCAATGATGGGGCACTATTCCTCCCACTGACACCAATGATGGGGCATTATTCCTCCCACTGACACCAATGATGGGGCACTATTCCTCTCACTAATACCAATGATGGGACACTATTCCTCCCACTGACACCAATGATGGGACACTATTCCTCCCACTGACACCAATGATGGGGCACTATTCCTCCCACTGACACCAATGATGGGGCATTATTCCTCCCACTGACACCAATGATGGGGCACTATTCCTCCTACTGACACCAATGATGGGACACTATTCCTCAAACTGACACCAATGATGGGACACTATTCCTCAAACTGACACCAATGATGGGGCACGATTCTTTCCACTGGTGTGCATTGGAAGAGGGGTAGTCTTATACGGCGAGTATAGCCTAAACACTACATTTTAACAGGAAAAGTAGGGGGTCGTCTTATACGCCTAGTCGTCTTATACGCTGGAAAATATGGTATTTATTTTGGTTTTAAAGTAAAGTACACAAAAAAGCAAACACTCTGGTGATGCAAGCCATGTGTGGGAGCACCAGTCAGCAAAAGAAAAAAAAAAAAGTGGTGAAACTAACAAAAGTTAGCAATCAATCCTCCAACAATTTCAGTTTGCACGTGTGGCTCGCACCAAAAATGAGGATGCAAAATAGATCAATTCCATTCATCAGAGTGAATTCCCAAATATCCATATGACCATTATCAAAGTAAAGGTACTACCCTAATGTGAGGTTAACAGTAAAAGAGAAAAATCAGGTTTAAAGCTAGTCAGACATTGAAGCACTGGTACATTTATATTTTAATGCAGTTTATTGACGGCTTTATTTGGCTTACCATTTGATCCAGATTCTTAAAGTCACAGAGTTTTTTTTGAGGTTGGGGTTTAGGTAGTGGGATTTCAACTGGAGGAAGTTCTAGTTCTTCTCGAATCTCTTCTTCTATCTGCTCCTCCATTTGAATAAGCATGGGAGCACTCATACCGAAGCGCGATGCTCGTCGGGCCAGTTCCAGCAGGCAAAGGATAAAGTTTTTTTCATTTTTCCTTAGAACTAGATCCTCTGTCTCAAACATCAGAACTTCTAAAAGAAAGCAAAACTGTCATTTTACGATGTCAGCCAATGTGAACAGCTACATACAATGCTGTGAACTATCACACCACAGCAAAAATATATATTATTAAAATTGAACTGAATCATTGTGTAACTTGAAATGTTTACTTTTTGGGGTTGCTTGGTTCTATCCCATTTTTGTTGTTTAATCAAATTTGTTGTCTTATCAAAAGCTGAATTTGCTAACATGAAGTAATAAATTCACACACAAAGAAATAATTGATTTAACATTGAAGGAAATCAGGGACATCCTGATGAAGTATATAAGCAGTCACGTGGATTTTTTCTTTAGGTGGGTTTTAGTTTAAGGGCTTAGGGAGGCTAAATGATCACTTGTCCTTTACCCTAATCCATGACCAAATCACAGCCTACAGATCTTGGGAAAAAAAAATATGCTGATCATGGATTATAAATGTGGATCAGGAATTATGTCCACAGCCCACATGACCCAAGTGTATATGGGAACATTGGATTGTATAGATAAGGTCATGCTTTTATTTTGCTTCATATTTTTTCATGAAATACACACATTTCGCAGATGATTATCATGTGCATTTGCAAGAACAAAACTCATGGATAAAGATAAGCCAATTAATATTAAAACAGAATTAGTGAAAAGGAAACATACAGTATGTGCCTTAACAAACTTGCATTGGGCCTTTTGTTAGTTGGAGCTTTTCACACCAGTTACCAAGCAAAAATCAGTTTTACAGAATGGAATTAGAAGATACATGTGAAGACCACCTCTAGTGCTGTTATGCAACTGAAATTGTATAGCAAGGGTGATTTTCACATATTTATACAGTGAGTTTCAATGCTATCTAACCATAAGGCTGGAATTTTTTTTCAACTTTCACAGAATTCTTCTAGTAGCATTGATTTTTTTTATCAGCTATCCATTACATTAGAGGAAAGTTAAAATGATTTTGTTTCAATTTTATCGTATTTAAGGGGCCACACTATCCCTCTTCATCGGGGTTGGGTGAATTGGCAGAATGTTAAATAGATTCAACAATACTCCCAAGCAGACTGATATGCAAGCAGAGGATATCATAAACAACAGTTACCCTAGGTTCACACCTAAGCATTTTCTGCAGCATTTTGCAGAAACGCAGTACAGTCCATTTAACATGATTTCCTATGAGACTTGTTCACACTTGTGCGTTTTCACCCGGTGCTTTTTTTTGGAAAGGGTCAGGGACTTTTTTGAACACAAAAAGTTGTGTTTTTGGTTCTATACACTTCAATGGAAATGCTGCAGAAAAGCATGTATTGCGTTTTTGCCGCGTATTTGTGCAAAAATGCAAGTGCAAAACTGCAAGACGCAACGCAAAACACAATGCAGAAACAGCTCAAACGCAACCTGCATAAGTGTGAACCTAGCCTTAGTGCTGCTTGTCACAATCATGCCCACAGGGAGAGGTGCGGTTCTCCATTTTACCCCAAACTTCTACATTTTGGTATTGCTCTTAAACTCACATGCCATCACCTTGGGGGGGGGGGGAAGTGTAGTATCATGCATACAAGAGCCAGGCACAGGCTCTCACTGTAATAAGAAGTATTTTGTATCCCCTCATTCCGCCCCCTCCCTCAGGAATGCATTCAGTGTAGCTGTCTATATAATCCTCTTGCCAAATAAGGTATTGGCTTGTCCCTGGTAGGAAGATCCCAGTTGATTTTGTGTAGAAAAAGATGCTGTTATGTTTTGTGTGTAGTCAGAGAAGTGAGGACTTTCTGCTTGCAACATCTCGCAGAGAAAGAGAAAAGAAGATCTCCCTGCCTTAATATCGAAACTAACAGTGGGAGATCAAAGCATCCTTTTGGTGAGACTTGAAGCTGCTTAAAATCAAGGTTGACTGGCAAGTACTTTAACTCTTTAAACTCCTTTCTGTTATCTGTTTGCTGTGCTGTTATGCTCGGTATATTTATATTTATAAATATAGATATATATATATATATATATATATATATTGGTTACATCTTCTTTCTGTAAATATTTTTACTGCACCCTTTCGACCTTTCGGTAATAAATCTTACTTTCTAAAAGTGTTGAACTGTTTCTATAGCTCCTGAATGTAACTTACGAATCCCTGTCGCTGGAGAGCGCTACTATGAGTATTTAACCCTCTGTATAACCGGTCTGTAGAGATAGTGGTTTACCGACGATTAACCAATCATCCTAGTGTATTGCTGAGTTTCCTCTTTTTCTATACAAAAAGGAGGTGGTGGCAGTGTGAAGGGTTAATTGCGTAATTAACCTGACCCAGTAACAATCGCATTCAGGCTGCTGGTATGTCGATTGTGGTCCAATTAGCTGGAAAATCTGTGTGCAGGGTGCATCTGGGTGTGGTATTGTTACACACGTGACATCGCGGTGTTAGATTGGCTAGTCTTTCGGTCATGAGTTTGGTGAGAAGGGCTGGGGTCTGACGCTGCGCCCGTCACACTGGTGTTCACAGTAAAAGTAGCATGGAGCCCCTGAAATGTGCTGACTGTCCATTTGTCCAGCTTTATGGAACCAATTATTAACAATGAAGACTTTGGGCCCCCAATGATTCTTCATTTGGCTCTCTCTTTGACCTATTACTCTAAGTTTTTATTGCTGTTCTTGTCCCCGGTGAGGAGATTTATTCTTCAGTTTGTGCTGCTGAGCATAGTCACAAATACAGAAAATTTGTCTATTTTTTTTTTTAAGTATTATAAGCAGGGGCGGACTGACCATTCGGGCATCGGCCGAGGGCCGGGGTCAGTAGGGGGCCCGGTGAGAGGCTTAGTGGGCATAATTCACTAAGCGGTATTTTACCGCATCCGAGTATGAGGTAGGATACCGCATAGCATTTTATTATAAAATATGCTACCAAAATACTGCATGAGTTATTTTATCAAGTCATGCAGTATTTTAGTAGTGAAAACCATGCGTTAATGTTTCAGCTGTCAGTGGGGGGAGGGGGATTTAGGGGAACCCCCACGCCAAATTTTTTTAAAAAATGGCGTGGGGGTCTCCCCCAAAATCCATACCAGACCCTTATCAGCCCTTGAGGTCAGGAAAGGAGGGGGACGTGCGAGCGCCCCCCCTCCTGAACCATACCAGGCCACATGCCCTCAACATGGGGGGGTGCTTAGGGGCAGAGGGGGCTCCCACCCAAAGCACCTTGTCACCATGTTGATGGGGACAAGGGCATCTTCCTCACAACCCTGGCCGGTGGTCATGGGGGTCTGCGGGCAGGGGGCTTATCGGAATCTGGAAGCCCCAATATCCCACCCCCCCCCCTTGTGAATGAGTATGGGGTACATGGTACCGCTTCCCATTCACAAAAAAAAGTGTAGTGTGAAAAAAGACAGGAGAAATTCTTTGACAAGTCCTTTATTAAAAGAAGAAAAATAAAAGAATGTACCCCAAAGTAGATCCAATGTCAATCACGATGCCCGCTGCTACCCGAAAAAAGAAAAAGGCTCCACACCCGAAGCTGGCTCCCGGCCGTCTGACTGCTCTGCTGGCTTGACAGTTCTTAAATATGTAAGGGGCGGGACCACCCAGTGACATCACGCATGTGGCCTCACCTCCTTCTGGCATCATGAACAGGAGAATGCTGGGTCAGTGATGTCACAAAGAGGTGGGGCCACACACATGATGTCACTGGGTGGCCCCGCTCCTTACATATTTAAGAACTCTCAAGCCAGCGGAGTAGTCAGACGGCCGGAAGCCAGCGTCGGGAGGGGCGCCTATTTATTCTTTCTTTTTTCAGGTGGCAGCGTTGGACATTGTGATTGATGTCGGATCTACTTGGGGGGACATTTTTATTATTCTTCTTTTAATAAAGGACTTGGCAAAGACTGTCTCCTGTCTTTTTTCACACTATACTTTTTATTGTGAATGGATAGCTGTACCATGTACCCCATACTCTTTCACGTGGGGGTGGGGCCAGGATCTGGGGGTCCCCTTGCTAAAGGGGGCTTCCAGATTCTGATAAGCCCCCTGCCTGCAGACCCCCACAACCGTAGGCTAGGGTTGTGGGGAAGAGGACCTTGTCTGCATCAGCATCCCCCCATGTTGAGGGCATGTGGCCTGTATGGTTCAGGGGGGGGGGCGCTCGCTTGCCCCCCCTTTTCCTGACCTACCTGGCTGCATGCTCAGATAAGGGTCTGGTATGGATCTTGGGGGGGGACCCTTCGCCATTTTTTTAAATTTTGGTGTGGGGGTTCCCCTCAAAACTCATACCAGAACCGAAGGGCTTGGTATGAATTGAGGGGGGACCCCACGACATTGTTTTATTATTTTTTAAATTATTTTTAATGCCCTTTCTATGCAGCTGAGCTGCAATATGTAGGTAGGGTGTTGTGTGAGTGTGGCTTTGGCTTGAGTGTAGGCGGAGACACAAGGGGCCCCATTATCTTTTACTGCCTGGGAGCCCCATGAGTTGTCAGTCCGCCCCTAATTATAAGTATACAAATGTACGTTTTTTTTAATGTGACATGTCATTTTTTCTGTGTCACGTTAAAACGGAACTAAACCCTCCTATCCTTTTCAGCCAAGGAAGCTGCCATTTTGGCCTCTGTTTGATCTGCAGCTGCCCTGGTGCAACACAAGTGATCAATTAGGACACCAGCCATTTGATGGTTTGACACTTTGGTTGAGAGGACAACCAATGTGACAGTTACACTCCGGGCACGTGCCTAGAATGTAACTATTTTTTTAAACTGTTAAATCGATGCGTTTAGTTCCACTTTAAAAGAAGCTAAAAATAGGAGGGTCGTTATTCACATAGCACTGTATTGAACTGAAGATTTGTTTATGGTTTATTTGTATCTTTTATCAGGAGGGTTTATGAAATATGACTGCTATATTGAATTGTTAGTTTCAGTGGGGTATTGTAATAAGAGATTCTGAGTACTATCAGAAGCGTGTAAATCAAACTCGGAAATCAAACGATTGTGCAAACAAAATGATGGAATGCATGACACCCAAAAAGGTTCCATAACCGTTTTTGGACGTTGCTCATCCAGCAATTTTGTTTGCATTTGTCACGTGGAAAAATGCGCCGTGATCACTGTAAAAAATGCCCCGCACCTGAACTCGCAAATGTGCATTTCCACAGTTTTACGGCACAATTTCAAATCGTGGGCAGAATCGCGGCAATTCCGCCCGTGATTTGAAACTCCATTGTGTGAATGGAACCTAATGCAATGTGCATTTATGAAATAGTATTTGCTATTCCTAGGTCACAAATGTTTATGACCATAAAGGTCAATTCACCCTAATGCTTGAGCGTTAGACCACCTAATAATTTCTTGTCTAGGGATGGCTGGGAAATTTCAGTTCTGACTAAAGTGTACCTAAAACATACTTATGTTTATGTCCAACAAAAACACTGTCATTTTAGTTTTGGATGGGGTGGAAAGGGTTAGAGCCTCTATCAATAAGAAATAATTTGTGAACAGAAATAATAATTTCCGCAGGCATGGCACTAACATTGGCCACAAATTCAAAGTTGGGTTGAAAAAGACTCATTGAGGTCATCCAGTTTATGGGATTTTCTTTAAATTCATATGGATGCAAAATGATTCAGCCAAATAAACTAGACAGCTGCCCCAGTCTCATTGTGAACAATTTGGTCACAGGTATTTCAGACCAAAATGAAAGCTTTCAGGATTAAGGCCTAGAGACACGATCAGCCCAATTTACCCTTTGGGAAAAAAAGGTGTAGGATGCCTTCAATAATGTAACCTTATATTTGCACCTCTTTTAAAAACTACACATAGTTTTGCATTTTGGAAGTCAGTTAAGTCTGCAGATAAAAAATTGCAGCCATTTTAAACTACCTATTGAGTACTTGGATGTATTTACACAACCAGTACTTTTTACCTTTTATGTCCATTTCCTTCCTGCACCATTGGATGAAGTTGGATACATTATCTCTTGCCAGGAAGGTCCCAGGTTGAGCCATTGCATTGAATGTTACTCCTGTTTTTGGAAGCCGAAGTTTCTTTGCCAAGTCAGGGTATTCCACAGCAAAGTCACGAGCAACATCTGTTACATTATTGGCATGGTAACAAATGACAGAGCCATTTTCCAGGGCTTCAAAGAAGTTATCTACATATATTTCCAGGTTGTAAAGATCCTTGAGCCACTCAGCTAAGTCCTCTTTCATGGCATACAGGTACTGCTCACTGGACTTAAAAGGCCGAATGCTCCGCACCACACCTCCTTGGTAAGATGACATTTTTGTGGTTGTTCTACTTGTTGGAACAGAACTACTGTAGTGGAAATCAAGTTACATATCTAAGTCTTCCAACGTGTGATTCTCCATCATCACCATCTTATCCCATATGACTTCTTTTATAGTGGAGATGTATTATCTGCCATACCTGAAAGAGATCAGCAAATGCTATGAAGGTTACATGCACATTTTCCACTATCTACTGTCTACTATCTATCAGCCTCACAGAAATGGGGAAAACAAGTGCTTTGAATCTTCCATTTGAACTAAAGTGCAACATGAAATATGAAAGAAATCTTTGCTAACATATAACCGTTTTAGGGAAGGTTATGTTTGCATTTGTGAAACCGACACTTCGGTTGTAGCATAGATGGCTAGTATTCCAGGAGGCCTCCATCTTATTTTTTTTTTCTTTAACACCTTTCTCTCCTCTATAATCATATCAATATAAAATGTAACACATTGCTCTTAGAATTATATGTACTCCACAAAAATGTCCATTATAAAAGTTGTTGAGAATTGGCTGAAAATCTCAGAAACAGGAATAGTAACTGGAATAGGAAAGCTATTGTGGTAAGTGCGGCCTACGAGACACATAGCTCAAGACTAATCCTGATAAAAAAAGTTCTGTTAAAACAGCCCCTATTAGAAACACTTGCACGTGGATCTGGGTATTTTCATAAAAAGTATTTACACATACTTGACCAATTTCAGTCTGGGCCAATTCTGACATTCCTCTCCTACATGTAAAAATTGGCATTTTTTTGCTCGAAAACTACTTGGAATGCCTAAACGTTATGTATGATTTTAATCAGAGGTCCTTGAGAATAAAATGCTGGGTGTTGCATATTTGTATGTCGCACAATATTTGCTCAGCGGCTTTTCAAACACAAGTTGATTGAAAAAATACACTTAAATGAATTTTAATGCACAAAAACACTATATAATACCCAATTTTTGGTAAAATTTAAAAGATGATGTTATGTTATGAGTAAATAGATATCTAACATGTCATGCTTTGAAATTGTGTACGCCCATGGAACAGTGCCAAACAATGATACCTAAAAATCTCTATAGGCAACTCTTTAAAAGCCTTCACAGGTTACCCTTTTAGAGTTACATGGACGGTCTAATGCTAAAATAATTGCTTTCACATTGATGTTTGTGATGATACCTCACACGTGTGGTGTAATAACTGCGTGCGCATTTGTGTGTGAAAATGGGGGACGGTGTGCTTTACAATTTTTTTTATTTTTTTTTAACACCGAACCAATTACTTTTGGGGGGTCAACTTTAAGTGATGAACAACATCCTTGTAATAGCATGGGCCGTGACAGGTCCTCTTTTTTGAGAGATTTGGGTCTCCTCTGGCCTCCAAAACATCTGATCAAACTGCATAAGTTGTTAACGGCTTGTTTACATGAGACTGAAACTGACGTCATCAATCCAGCGGCTCTATAGCTGCATGGATTACTTTTACTTGTAGGGAATTGTCTTGTATCCTCAACCATGATCCTGGTATAATTGACTCAACCAATTATAAGCAGCCTAAGAAGGGAAGTGGTAAAAAACATGACACATATCATGCAGTCTGTCACTAGCATTACCACAGTTTCTGTTTTTCTAAGACCCCCCCCCCCATAACATAGCTTATTACTTGGTGATCCAGCCAGTTGGTTTGTTCTTTTTCTACTTCCTTTAACAGAACAAGCTGTCCAGACAAATTGGCAGTTACAGTATTGAGATAAACCAGTAAACCAGTAAACCATTTACCAATGACAATTGTCATCTCATTGACTCAAGTCAAGCAGCAGTGATCTGGAATCATGTAGTGCAGAGCCGCAAGCAGCATAGATAGCTACAGTAACACCAGAGCCGATTTGATGGCATGGGAATGTTCCTGGATGATGTCAGATGTCAGGGGTGTGCAGAAGAGTCGTGGATACTTGTTTCGAGGCAGTACAACCTCTTTCTCAAGCCTCTATGCTACTCAGCAAAGGTGCCTCTGCTGCTCCTCCATAGATAGAATGGATGAGTGAATGTAGCCACCCTAAGACAGGAAGTGTGTTCCTGGCCGATTCACCAGGGAAAAATAAACAAGTCTAAAAGAAGAAAACTATTACAGCCACCAAATCTATTGATTGGTAAGCTGCAACATATTACATTTTTGCTTTTTGGTTCAGATAGGCTTTAACATTTAATTCATATTCAAACAAGTAAATTAATTTTTTAGGTATAGTTACTGAACTAGTTACAGTTTAGCTATGTCACAAAAGTTAAGTTTTTGGATTCATCCACAATCATATAACAGTTTTGTAACCATTCAGTACTTTTCCACAGCTAATGAAAACACTGCTCAATCCCAGTTAAAGCTGAGTTTCTCCTGAAGAAGAAAAAAAAATGTCAGCAGCTACAAAAACTGTAGCTGCTGACTTTTAAAATACAGCCACTTACCTGTCCCACGGTCCACTGGTGTCCTCACCACAGCTGGTTTCACCAGCCATCTTCTCTCCCTGGCGCCGGCATCTTTAGTGTGAGCACCCGGCTGTGACAGCTTTGGGCTTCACAGTCAGGTGCCCACTGAGCATGTAGGAGAAGCACTGCACTTTGTGAATGGCCACCCTATAGCAGAAGTACTGCTACAGCGCAGCAGAGCTGCGCAAAATTACGTGTATATATATGTGATTTGCATTAACTAATTGACTAACTACTAACTAGTAGTAGTTAGTCAATTCTCACCCAGTGTCAGAAAGCCTGCGTCAGTCCTGCAGTCCCGCTATAAGTCGCTGATCGCTGCCATTACTAGTATAAAATAAAATCATAATAAAAATTCCAGTATATCTACCGCCATTTGTAGACGCTATAACTTTCACGTAAACTAATTAATTTACACGTATTGGGAGGTTTTTTTTCTAGCAAAGACATGTAGCAGAATACATTTTGGTATAAATTTATGAAGAAATTTGATTTTTTTAAATTTTTTTACTGGATATGTTTTATAGCAAAAAGTCAAAAATGTTGTTTTTTTTTCTTCAAAATTGTTGGTCTTTGTTTGTTTATAATGCAAAAAAATAAAAAAACACACAGATGATCAAATACCACCGAAAGAAAACTTTATCTGTGGGAAAAGGAAATACATTTTATTTATGTACAGCATGGCATGACCGCGCAGTTGTTAAAGTAACGTTGTACTGTATCACAAAAAATTGCCTGCTCAGGAAGGGGGGTAAATCCTCTGGAGGGCAAGTGGTTAAAGGTTTGTTTTTGTTTTGTTTTGTTTTTTTAATAATGCAGGCCATACATGGTTCATATTCCAAACGATTTTTCGTCCGAAAATCGAAAACGTCCTTTGCTCTGTAATCCGTTAGTGCCATCAATGATTTTGAAAATTGGTCGACCAAGTCATAAATTTCACCCCATATAACAGGCGAAACTTCTGTTCCTTCCATGCTCATGCATGTATTTTTTTCGAAAAAATTATCGTACGATTTGACCATCATTGATTCGAAAATTGGTTGTTTTTCACGAATTTTTCAACATGCCTAATCTTCGAAAAGGGGAGGAAGCACGAAAATCAGCTGGTGCCATTGACCCACTAACAGGGCGAAATTCAGCCGATTATTCTTAAGTCCTATTACCTGCACTGTGCAATAGTTTTGCACAGAGAAGCCCTATTTTTTCTCTTCTCCAGTCTCTCTTCCTCTTCTCGGGTCCCCCATAGTTGTGTCCCCATAGCTGCTTGCTATGGGGGCACTGGTGCGTGCTTGTTCTCGAGTCCTGCTCTATACGGCCATAAGACATGCAGATCTGAAGCTCAGGCCTGCCCCCTGCTCTCCCCTCACTGGCTGTGATTTACATCAGTGGGAGCTAGCGGTTCCTGCTGCTGTGTCTCAGCACAAATAGAGCTTTCTTTTGGTGGTGTTTAATCACCACTGGGTTTTTATTTTTTGCGCTATAAACAAAAAAAGAGCAAAAAATTTGAAAACAGAAAAGTTTTTCTTTGTATCTATTATAAAATTTTGCAAACAGGTAATTTTTATCTTTCATTGACATGCGTTGATGAGGCTGCACTGATAGGCAGCACTGATGTGCACAGATAGGCAGCACTGATGGGCATGGATAGGCAGCACTGATGGGCACTGATGAGGTGGAATGGATAGGCAGCACTGATGGGCACTGATAGGCAGCACTGATAAGCTGGTACTGATGATGCTGCACTGATAGGCAGCACTGATGGGTGGCACTGCTGGGCACAGGTGGGTGACACTGATGGGCACAGGTGGGTGGCACTGATGGGCATGTGGGAGGCACTGCTGGGCACAGGAGGGTGGTACTGATGGATACAGGTGGATGGCACTGATGGGTACAGGTGGGTAGCACTGCTGGGCACTGATCATCAGGACACTGATCATCGGTGCCCTGATGATCGGTGCCAATCCCTTCACTGACAGTTGCTGGTTCTCGGCAGTACTTTCCTCACACTGAGACAGTCTGAGGAAAGTGCAGCTGAACCGGCAACTGCATTTACCCGGTGATCTCTGTGTCATTGGACAAAGCTGATCACGCAGTAAAAGGCCGGCTTGATTGGACAATTACTGTACCCCATGATCTGCTGTGTCTGTAGGATGTCGTCCCAGGATTACACAACCGCGCTGTAGCCGCCCTTCAGCTTTAGTGCGGTTGGGAACTGGTTAAAGGGCAAGGAAACGCTCACACAAAGATTTCGTACCTTTTGCTCCCACCCCCTAAGCAGGTGTAGCCCTTCCCTCCTTCCCATATATATGTCCAGTAGACGGATAGTCCATCCATTTTCTGAACCCATGGGAGTTGATTTACTAAAGGTAAATATACTGTGCACCGCAAGTGCCTTTGCTATAGTTCCATGGGGAAGCTCTGAAATGAGGCGAAGCTCTGCTGATTCCTTTCATCCAATCATAGTGTTTTTTTATTTTCCTTGCATGTTCCCTTCAGGTCTAGAGCAACTGCACTTTCACAGCACATGTAGTGTACTTCCAAGTGCACAGCCTATTTACCTTTAGTAAATCAACCCCATAGTTTCCTCTATCTTTCAGTGTTCAAACAGGATAAGATAAGACCACCACATTTTTTTTAAATCAAATGCTTTCATACAATATTAGTGCAAAACATTTTTAATTATGATAGCAGAGGGAACATTTAAAAATGGTAATCTCTGCACCAGCGATTACCTTGCAAGCCAGGGCTGCATCAGAGAAACTTTAGTAATCGGAAACTGGAAATAATAGAAAATTACTGTAGCAAGAGCCAGCCAAAGGATAAACACTGCTCCAAAAAATTAAAGGAACACTCTGAAAACACATCTGATTTCAATGGGGAAAAATCTCCTGGGGATATCTATACTGATATGGACTGGGTAATGTGTTAGGAACATAAGGTTGCCCCATCGTTTGATGAAAATGAAAATTATCAACCTACAGATGACTGAACTCAAAGATGCCCCAAATATCCAAGTGAAAAAATGATGCAGCAGGCTAGTCTATTTTGCTGAAATTTCATTGCAGCAACTCAAAATGGTACTCAGTAGTTTGTATGGCCCCCACGTGCTTGTATGCATGCCTGACAACATTGGGGCATGCTGCTAATGAGATGACAGATGATGTCCTGGTTTATTTCCTCTCACATCTGGACCAGGACATCACTGGGCTCCTGGACAGTCTGAGGTACAACCTGGTGGCGTCAGATGGACAAAAACATGATACCCCAGAGGTGTTCTATTGGATTTAGGTCTGGCGAGCGTGGGGGCCATTCAGTGGTATCAATTCCTTCATCCTCCAGGAACTGCCTGCATACTCTTGCCACATGAGGCCGGGCATTGTCGTACACCAGGAGGAACCCAGAACCACTGCACCAGCGTAGGGTCTGACAATGGGTCCCAGGATTTCATCCCCATACCTAATGGCAATCAGGGTACCATTGTCTAGCCTGTAGAGGTCTGTGCGTCCCTCCATGGATATGCCTCCCCAGACCTTCACTGATCCACCACCAAAACGGTCATGCTGAATGATGTTACAGGCAGCATAATGTTCTCCATGGCTTCTCCAGACCCTTTCACGTCTTTTACATGTGCTCAGGGTGAACCTGCTTTCATCTGTGAAAAGCACAGGGCGCCAGTGGCGGACCTGCCAATTCTTGTGTTCAATGGCAAATACCAATCGAGCTCTATGGTGCTGGGCAGTGAGCACAGGGCCCACTAGAGGACATTGGACCCTTAGACCACCCTCATGAAGTCTGTTTCTGATTTGGTCACAGACATTCCCACCAGTGGCCTGCTGGAGGTCATTTTGTAGGGCTCTGGCAGTGCTCATCCTTTTCCTCCTTGCACAAACAAGCAGATACCAGTCCTGCTGATGGGTTAAGGTCCTTCTACAGCCCTGTCCAGCTCTTCTAGAGTAACTGCCTGACCCCTGGAATTTCCTCCATGCTCTTGAGACTGTGCTAGGAGTCACAGCAAACCTTCTGGCAATGGCATGTATGAATGTGCCATCCTGGAGGAGTTGGACTGCCTGTGCAACCTCTGTAGGGTCCAGGTATCATCTCATGCTACCAGTAGTGACACTGACCCTAGCCAAATGCAAAACTAGTGAAAAACAGTCAGAAAAGATGAGTAGGGAAAAAAATGTCAGTGGCCTCCACCTGTAAAAACATTAATGTTTTGGGGGTCGTCTCATTGTTGCCCATCTAGTGCACCTGTTGTTAATTTCATTAACACCAAAGCAGCTGAAACTGATTAACAACCCCCTCTGCTACTTAACTGACCAGATCAATATCCCAGGAGTTTAATTGACTTGATGCTATACTTTGATTAAAAAGTGTTCCTTTAATTTTTTTGAGAAGTGTATACACATATGAACAAAAGGAAATAGAGAGAAATGCATGGAAACTCAAAAATATCTGTGTCCTTTTTCTTTTTGCTCATAGTTCCATTCGTATAGCTATAATTTTAATAAGTATAAACCAATGAAAGGGGTGTAAAATAACACTAGGCTCTGCGCAGGAAAATAAATCTTACCTAACCCAAAAAAATAAAAATGTTATACAAGGTGTTATCAAAACGTTTTGACTAATTTTGTAACACATGAACAGATGGCAGCACAAGGCTGCACACACATTCACAGGAAGCACCAACCTTCATAAGTCAATGTGCCAAAAGACAATATCCTGTGTACATCAGGAGCTGTGCAACTGGTGCTTTTCTGAGCATGGGCGTTACCACGTGTGCTATTTCATCAAGGACAGCAAGTCAGAACAAAGAGCAAACGTGTAATTCTGCGTGAAACTGGGCAAATCTGCCACAGAGACGTTTCACATGATTCGGCAAGTTTACGGCAATGCTGCAATGAGCACGTTTCAAGAGTGGAAGAACATCACTGGAAGATGATGAAAGATCAGAAAGACCTTCAACAAGCTCAACCCCCGCAAATGTTGAAACCATTCGGCAACCTGTGCTTGATAATTGAAGGAGAACAATCCACAAAATTGCTGCCATTGTCAGTGTGTCATTCAAAAGTCCAGGCAATCCTCATATGTGATTTGAACATGCACCGTATTGCTGCCAAGTGCGTCCTCAAGCTGCTGACCCAGGAGCAGAAGGAACATTGCATCGAAGTCTGCCAAGAACTCCGGCAGTGTACCGTGAATGACCCATCCTTCATGTCAAGGATCAATACCAGTGGCCAAACTTGGGTGTATTGGTTTCATGTAGAATTTCACATTTGCTCTTTGTTCTAACTTGCTGTCCATTATGAAATAGCAGACGTTGTAACACACGTGATCAGAATAGCACCAGCTGCACAGCTCCCAATGTACACAGGACAATGTCTTTCGGCACACTGACTTATGAAGGTTGGTGCTCCTTGTGACTGTGCATGCAGTCTTGTGCTGCCATCTCTTGGTGTGTTGCAAAACTAGTCCTGAAACTTTTTGATACCACCTCGTATACTGCTGATTGCTAGTCCTTAGGTGCAGTAGCTGCACACATTTTATTTTTCAACAAAGTTTTCCCTACTTTTCAGCTTGTGATCCTGCCAGTAACACATTTCCTGTTCAAGGGCAACAACACTCACTTGCTGCACTGTATCTATTGAGTACCGGTGTTGTCACCCTTGGCTGCTCTCCTGAGTTGGACTACTAACACCTTCCCCTCTCCTTATCTCTATTACACAGGGGAGGGGTGTTGTAGTTTACAGAAAAAAGCTGAAGGCTGATAACATTGTTTAAGATTTCAGTTTGGTGCACAAGATGTTACAAGGACAAAAGACTTCTATCAGGATCAACAGGTCTTTTCTGTACTTGAAGAAAATGTACTATTAAAACAATACAATGTGTGCACATCAAAGACTGGTAAGCAGTAAAATATTACATTTTGGTTCTTAAATTTCTTGAGCTATACTTGATTTTTTTCTGCTGAGCATGTGTAATTCCACAATAATACTGTTAGAACATGCAAAAGATCTCTTCATATAGAAATATTAGGTGATAAAACACTTTGAAGTAATTAGTTATCCATTTTTGCCGCTTTGGTATCAATACCAGCTCATTAAAATGCTCTACATGGAAACCCAGTCAATATAAATTACATATAAGCTTTAACATGTTAAGGTCATTTTAAAAGTAAATCTCAGTATTTCATAAACCTTCAGCTTTTAAAAAAACAAAATAAAAAAAAACACCTGGTGCTATTGCCATGAAGGGCCTTGTTCAGGCACCTCTTGTTACAGGGTGACAGCACCCAGTTCCGGTATCCCAATTGTGCTTCTATGTGGTCACCTTGTCACATGGGTGTCTGATGGAGACTACAGTGGTCATTTCAACACATTATGCAGGTTTGGTTCAGCCACCGGAAAACCCACCTTGGGAAATCTGCCATCTGTAAAGTATATGAATGTAGACAGGAAGGGGTTTATTTACTAAAGCTGGAGTGTGCTAAATCGGACATAACAATCAGCTTCTAACCTCAGCTTGTTTAATTAACCAGTTCTGCGCCGCCCTATAGCAGAAATACTGCTACAGGGCGGCACGGGTGCGCAAAATTACACACATATATATATATTTATATGTGATTTTGCAGTTCCGGGTAGGGGCACATGCGCCCTACCCACGCCACCATTCATAGCCTTGGCTGTCAATCGCGTTAACAGGTCCTGTATTCATGTCCTGGTGTTTTGTGTGTCCTATGCATCAATAAACATACACTATATTCATCACTCCTCCAGTGTGCGGCTGACCCTTCTTCCTATTGCATCATGTGTGGTGGCGAGCCAGAGCCTGCACCTGTTGTGGATTGATCTGAATTGTTTGCCTGAGTGGTATACCTCTGTTTTTTGGAATCACCAGGTCCTGGCTGGTGATTACTCACAGGCGACCGGTGATCGCTGAGTATATCTGATGGGGGAGAAACCTGTGTATAAACAATACAGATCTCTCCCCTGTCAGCTCCTGCACACTGCTTTGTATGGTTCTGCATAGCAGAGCCATACAAAGCAGTGTGCTTACAGGGTAAAGCACACACACAGCCCCGATGAAACAGCACATAGTTAACCCTTTGATCGCCCCATGTTAAGTCCTTCCTGCCCAGTGCCATTAGTACAGTGTCAGTGCTTTTTGTTAGCACTGATCACTGTATTGGTCAGTGACCGCAAGTCAGTTCCCCCCAGTGCGAGAATGCCCGCTGCAGTCCGCTATAAGTCGCTGATAGCCACCATTACTAGTAAAAAAAAAGTGTATATACCATAATGCTATAACTTTCACATAAACCAATTAATTTATTCCCTCTTAGATTGTAAGCTCCAAGGAGCAGGGCCCTCCTAACCCCCTTGTATTGTTGCTGTACTGTCTCCCGTTATATTGTAAAGCGCTGAGCAAACTGTTGCCGCTATATAAATCCTATATAATAATAATAATAATTTACATGTATTGGGATTTGTTTTCAGCAAAGACATGTAGCAGAATACATTTTGGCCTAAATTTATAAGAAATTAGATTTTTTTTTTTTTTTACTGCATATGTTTAATAGCAAAAACTTAAAAATATAGTTTTTTTTTTCAAAATTGTCACTTTTTTTATTTATAGCGCAAAAAATTAAAGACACACAAATGCCACTGAAAGAAAGCTCCATTTGTGGGAAAAAAAGTAAATTTAATTTGAGTGCAGTGATGCATGGCTGCGCAATTGTCAGTTAAAGTAACGCAGCGCTGTATCGTGAAAAATGGCCTGGTCAGGCAGGGGAGTAAATCCTCTGGAGGGCAAGTGTTTAATTAAACTTTGATAATAAAACCTGAAAGCTGACTTCTATGCAGAGGTGAGCCTGATTTTGCACTGTCCAGCTTTAGTAAATAAACGCTGAAGTGTCTGCAAAAAGGGTGCAGGATATCAGCAGCACTGAGATTCAACAAAGGATGAAAAAAAGGTAAATGAGCATTTTATTTTAAGAAATGGTAAATTTGGATGATACACAATGCTTTCTTTATGTAGTTTAAGTAAAATATATTCTACTTATAGCTCTAGAATGGGGAAACTCAGGGTTCTACTTAAAGCCCTGTGCCTTTGTTTTCCAAATATTCCTACCAAAGGGTAACAATAACATACATATCTAGATGAAATTTTTGCTGCAAAAAGATATAAAATGGAAAGAATAGAAGTGTACCCTTGTTATTATTTTTACAAGCATCTGCTAATATGTCCAAAGAAAGAACCTAGTGTTATGACTGTTTGCACTTGCAATGTTATTAGTTATTACTTTGGCAATACTGTTGCTTTCTCTATCTATGTATTCCTGGCTACCACAAAAAATACACTTTTTTTTTATTCTAACAATTACTAAAACATTTTTTATCTAGAGCTGGCTATACATTATGCAAAAAAAAAATATACCTTCAACATTCCTTCTCCTATTCTTATACATTAGTCCCACTGTAAGTTGCTGGATACATTTTTAAAGTCGAAGAAAAGTTTTACAACAAATCAGCATCAGACATTCAGATATTAAGCAAATATATCAATATCGGACAGGTCGCAATTTTTTAAAGTCGATAAACTTCATCAATTTGCTTTGAAAAAGTAGGTCAGAATGCTCTATCTGTGGTTTCCTAAATGGAGACATCCTTTCCTTTTAGAGTACAAACCTGACGTCCTTTTGGAGAGTCCACCTCCCAGTGTCTTGTCTATTCGAGGTCCCATGTCATCTTTTGTTAGACATGAGGATTGTCATCACGGTGAAGGAGAGACAACATACAAGTCTCCCCCATGTAACAAGCAGAGGGGAAAATGCCTATTCTGAAAGAACTGCTTAGTGTTTTGTTTCCTTACCAATAGCTTACACATTTCTCCTTGGTGACAAAAAGCTTGCTACAAACACTCCCTATTAACCCTCATAGTCCCACAGGCTTTACTGTCCTGTCTGGGAACAGGTTATTGGCCTAAACAAAGAGTGTGTTTTCCAAGTGTAGTCATCCTTGTTAATTCTTCCTGCAGTATCTCAAATATGAGGTAGTTGACTGCTTTCCCATACTTCAGATGTATGGACACATCACTTATCACAGATCATTGGGTTTGGAGAAAAATGTATACAACGAACCTGTACCTGTCTACTGATGTATTTTATTATATAAAGAGTATCTATAGTAAAAACATATTCTTTTAGCTTTGGGTAGAATTGTGAAGGATCAGAACCTAGAACATTATGGGTAATTCCACATTTTTTAACCTGTCATCAGAACTACAGGCAGCATAGTGGCTAAATGGTTAGCACTTCCACCTGGTAGCACTAGGGTTGTTGGTTTGAATCCAAACCACAGCACCACTTGCCTGGAGTTTGCATGTTCTCCCCGTGCCTGTGTGTGTTTCCCCTGACACTCCAAAGACTTCCTGGTAGGTTAGGCTTCTGTCTAAATTGGCCCTAGTATGTGTATTTATGAATGTGAGTTAGGGACCTTAGATTGTACGCTCCTTGAGGGCAGGGGTTGATGAGAATGTACAATATATACACTCACTGGCCACTTTATTAGATACACCTTGCTAGTGCCAAGAACATTTCTCCCACACCATTACACCACCACCAGCTTGAATAGTTGATACAAGGAAGGATGGATCCATGCTTTCATGTTGTTTACACCAAATTCTGACCCCACCATCTGATTGTCGCAGCTGAACCAGTCTGCTCATTGTTCTCTGACATCAACAAGGCATTTTCCTCCACACAAATGCCGCTCACTGGATATTTTCTCTTTTTTAGACCATTCTCATGGTTGTGTGTGAAAATCCCAGTAGATCAGAAGTTTTTGAAGTACTCAGACCAGCCCGTCTGGCACCAACAACCATGTCACGTTCAAAGTCTCTTAAATCCCCTTTCTTCCCCATTCTGAGCTCAGTTTGAACTTCAGCAAGTTGTCATCACCACGTCTACATGTCTAAATGCATTGAGTTGCTGTCATGTGATTGGCTGATTAGCAATTTGTGTTACCAAGCAATTGAATAGGTGTGCCTAATAAAGTGGCCGGTGAGTGTATGTTAAGCACCGTGTAAAATGACGGTGCTATATAGGTAACTGTAATAGGATAAGAGGAAAAATTTTCCAGTGGGGGCACCTCTTCCAGTGAAACTGTCTATGAGGGGAAAATCTCCTTGGGATAGATTGCCCCCATATCCTCTAGGAAGCAAACAAATCAGATTTCCACCAGGAAAAACAAACAGAACCAGCTTCCTCCATCCACTGAAATGAGGAGGGGAATCCTCACCACTGGGGCATTGCATTTTGGCAGTAGGACTCCTCTGCTGTCAGAATATATTGATCATTGGCTGCAGGCAATCAAATTCTGTCAAACAGGAAAAGCCAGACATGGATCGAAATTTGGTAAGTCCCTTCTGAACTGGACAAATTTTGATCCATCTACGGCCAGCTTAAACTGGTTCTTCAGTCTAAAGTGCAAGAATTAAAAGTCAGCAACTACAAAAACTGTAGTTGCTGATTTTTAATAATAGGACACTCACCTGTCCAGGGATCCAGTGATGTCCTTACCTGGCTGGTTTCTTCACAGTGCTTTGGTCCCTGGTGCCAGCATACTGATTGACTATTTTGGCAGTTTTTGGAGAACAGTTGAAGCCGTATATATTATTACCCTCTAATTAGCAGCATTTCGAAAATGAAGATTATCTTTATTTAATCTTTTTTTTTTTTTTTACATAGAGTATTTTGCTGTTTTACAGGGCAGGCAGAATGTCTACTTGAGCCTCCCCCCCCCCCCCCTTTATATAAAAATAGGAAGTTGTCAGAGGTTCTGGTCTTCCTCCGCTTTACTTCTCTCTGTGCTCTGTCTGTGTTCAAGTTAGAATTTTTCCTTTATTTCCTGTCAGATGTACTGGTTGTCGTTAAAAGGCCATGCATAGCAATAAAAACAAAAGGCTAACCTTACTTTTACAGTAAAATCAGTCGGTCACTAAACTTTTCTTCTGGCTAAGGTCCGAATAAGGTGTGCCCATCAGTGTACCCCCTTACATTAGGTGTCACCATCAACTTTACAATCATGAGTGCATCTTTACATCATGTATTCCCATCACATCAGGTGTGTCCATCAGAGTGCTACTTTACATCAGTTGTCCCGATTAAAATGCCCCTTTACATCAGGTATCCCGATCACATTGCCATCTTACATCAGGTATTCCCGTCAGAGTGCCCCCTTTCACTCAAAGTACCCCTTTCTATCATATTTCCCCATCAGAGTGCCCCTTTACATCATATTCCGCATCAGAGTGCCCCTTTCCATCACATGTGCCTATCAGAGTGCCCCTTAACATTAAATGTGCCGTCAGAATGCCCCTTAACATAAAATGTGCCCCTTCAGAGTTTCCCTTAACATAAAATAAGGGGCATGCTGATAGGGAAATTTTATGTTAAGGGGCACTCTGATGGGCACATTTATATTAAGGGGCACTCTGATGGGCACATGTTATGGTAAGGGGCACTCTGATGGGCACATTCTATGTTGTGCCCATCAGAGTGCCCCTTAACATAAAATGTGCCCATCAGAGTGTCCCGTAACATAAAATAAGGGGCATGCTGATGGGCACATGTTATGTTAAGGGGCACTCTGATGGGCAAATTCTATGTTGTGCCCATCAGAGTGCCCCTTAACACTCAATGTGCCCATCAGAGTGCTCCTGTAAGACTACACCCTACCTTTAGGGCAGACAGGAGCTGTGCCGGGATCCTTGCTGGACACTTGTGTACAGGCAGGTAGCGGGAGCCAGAGAGACAGTGAGCTGAGAGGGGCGGAGCGCACACAAGATGTCAGCGCTGCTGGGGCCGTTCACGTACCGCGGTCCACCATTTAGTGACCGTTACAGAAAAGCATGCTTGTTATACTCACTGTAGAACCTAAGGGGTTAATCCTCCACATTGTGTAAAAAGGCTGTTTGATCCCCTGTGAAAACCAAGTGTTTTTCCTCCCTGTGAATAATAATACCAGGCATTTTTCTCCCACTGATCAATGATGTTGGGCATTCTTCTCCCATTGACCAACGACGCAATGCATTTTTTTCCTAATGACCAATGAAACCAGATGTTTTTCCTCCCTGGGACCAATAATACCAGACATTTTCCTTCCACTGACCACCAATGACAGGGTGTTTTTCTCCTACTCACTAATGATGCCAAGCATCACCCTCAGTGGGGCATTTTTCCTTTTTACCACTGTCCTCCCAATTTAGCGCATTTGTTCTTTACATTGACAAATGTAAGGGGCGCTGTTACATAATCTTAACTGCCACAATCTTTGTGCTGTGCTGTACGTTACATACTCCTTACAAAAGTGCTTGTTGTTTCAACAGTTGCTGGTTACGTTATAGCCTGGTAGTAGTATAAATCTGCAGCAAATATGTGCAGTGTATTCTGTGCGTAGACTCAGACTCTATTTAACTATACTACTTTAAACCATAGCCCAAACATCGCAGCACATGAAGCACACCGCATTGTCCATTCTATAAGATATCCGTCTTTATGAAAGTCTTAATTTGGGAGGTATGTTATTCTTTATATATATGTGACTTTGGAACATGTGTGCCCCTTCTTCAAGATCAACTTCAAGAGCTTGTCCTGAAAATTTGGATGTTAGTGCAAATAAAAAAGTATCACGGACAGTACTGAATTGTTCTTGTTGCACGTGCGCTAATATAGCTGCAATCACCTCAAGCATTACGGAAGGTGATAGTCATTCTATATCATGTGTTCCTAACTGGGGCCTTAGTCAAGGTAGAGGGAATTATGAACAGTTCCAAATACCAGTCAATATTGGAACAAAAGTTTCAGGCTTCTGCTAGAACTTCATCTTTAAGCATGACAAAAACCCAAAGCATACATCCAAATCAACAAAAGAAAGGCTTCACCAGAAGATTAAAGTTTTGGAATGGACCAGCCAGAGCCCAGACCTGAATCCGACCGAATATCTGTGGGGTGATCTGAAGAGGGCTGTGCACAGGAGATGCCCTCACAATCTGACCGATTTGGAGTGTTTTTGCAAGGAAAAGTGGGCAACTATTGCCAAGTCAAGCTGATAGACTCATACCCAAAAAGACTGAGTGCTGTAATAAAATCAAACGGTGCTTCAAGAAAGTATTAGTTTAACCTCCTTAGCGGTGTTCCCGAGTGTAGCTCGGGGTAAAATTTCTATACCAAGAGCGGTAACTCCAAGCTACACTCGGGCTTACAATGCGGCGTTGCTCAGGGGGTCCCTGCAGCACTTACCTTGTCCTTCGCTCCCGCGATGTGTCCCCTGCAGCGTCCCCGGCCATCTCCTCCGGCCGATGCCGGCATCCGACTTCTGTGTTCCGGTCCCTGTGACGTCGGGACGTACGGGCGCCGGAACCAGCGGGAAATTTGAAATTTTTAAAAAATGTCATTTTTGCTGTCATTGCTGTTTCAATGCATTTCACATATATTTTGTTCCTACTGCTTTGTCCTGTGCCCTGCCTGCTTTTTGAATGTTCTTTCTGCCTGGAAACTTAGAAAAGTCCATGGCGTCCAAAAAGCGTCCCTTTACGTCAAAAGCGGTTTTAGAACAGCGATAGTAAATCAGAACCACTTGCAGAATTGAGTGATAATGATTCGTGGGGAAATTCGTCATCAGACACTGAAAACGATTTTGCGACTTTGCTCAGCGATGTGCGAATTTGCCTCTGTATTTCAAATTTCAGTGTTTTTGGTTTGATTATATTATTGAATTAAATTTATTATTATTATATTATTATTTTTTATGATTATTTATTAAATTATAATTTATGATTTTGTGTTTCAAATTTTATCCTACCTGGGATGTTTAATAGACTCTTGTTCGTACAGATTTCAGTGAGTTATTCCTAAAAATTACAGCCTACAATAAAAAACTACATATTTCCATGCAAAAAAATGGTACCGCTTTCAGCACAAAAAATCGGAAAGAATCATACCGCCGAGGAGGTTAAGGGTGTGCACACTTATGCAACCATGTTATTTTAGGTTTTTTTTAGTTGTGCAGTTTATAGGTCACATTAAAGGTGGAAAAAGTTCTGAAATTATTTATCTTTGTCTCATATTTTTTACATCACAGAAACCTGACATTTTAACAGGGGTGTGTAGACTTTTTATATCCACTGTACATTACCCTCACATTCACAGCTGACCCAAATAAATCCTTTCTTGCATCATTCACCATGCTTTGTTCAACCCATGGTTTCAAACACGGCATGGACGCAATTATATCAGCTGTATACAACAGTCCATAACCAATATTGAAAAACCTGAAACATTTAAGAAATTGGAACAAGACCAATGTCAACCCACCTAAGAATTATGCAAATTGGTTGAATGATTCTTGATGGGCTCAAAATTTTTGAATTTCTCTACCTGTCTACTACTGAAAGGGTGTATTAGCTGAGAAGAATGCCAGCTATTTCTGTTGATCTAATGCCAAAGACCTAAGCATAGGAAATGTAGCATAGCAGACTAATTCAAACATAACAGTCATTGTGCTCAGATGATTACTTGTTCTACAGTATGACAGTACAGAAGCTACAAAGGAAGCAAAGGCACTGCTTGGTGTTTCAGGTTTCAAACCATCCTTCATCACCAATAGGCAACATGCTCCTGGCTGTGCCAAGTAATTCTTATCTCCTGGAGTGTTTTGCCAACCACTTGATGCATGTACATAATAGATCCCTTATATACCCCTCAATCACCACAGCTTCTTACCCAATTGTATCTCTGTTTTTATGGACAGATGTATTACCAGTTTTTCTAAAGACCAAAGACCCAGTTAGTTACCTTAGTATATAGTCTTCCTGTAATTTAAAAGATAAAACATATAGTAAATGCACTTTTTACATAGCATTGAGGAGCATAGTCACCAAAAAGTGTCCCCCTTTCTTTTTAGTATGGCGTTCTTCCTTTCAACCTCATGTTGAAACACTGTGTAAATAATTTGTTTGCAGAAATTGTGCAATGTTAATAATAACTGCTTTCGTAATAACAGATCGGTGAGAGGGCAGTGCAGCTACAATTTTCAGATGGCTGCAAATCAACAACTTAAAATATCAAAACAGTTATGTTCCATGAACAGCGTTGGTTTTCTCTCTTGGTGAATTGTCATTACAGACAGACACTCATCTTTTACAAGTCATGATCTGAGGTTGCTTTCACACTTTATATGAATACACATAAAATCGCACAATTTTCCCCTGTTGCACATGTATTTCCATTCATTGTTATTGGTACCCCAAAAGCGGCAAAACGAATGGTTAAGAAACCCACAAAGCACAATGATGAAAAAGGTACATGAGCTACTTTGGTTGTTGTGCATAGGCAGCTCATTGAAATCAATGGTCCGCCCTATGCGTATGTTGCAAAAACCCAGCAAGATTTTGCACATGTTCACAAAACAAAAAATGTCAATGCAGCCTAAAGGTCTTAAATGTTTCCAACATTTCTTCCAACACAAGTCATAGATTTCTAGAGTAGGTCAGAAGAATTTTTTAAATTGGCACAGTAGTATAAGTTAATATCCTGGTTTGGAATTTATCATGAGATGTGTGAGCTAATACTGAAAATGATGTACTACTTACCACAGCACTTGCTCTACAATTCTTTATCCTCTACCCAAATTGATTTTTTCTAGCATTCAAGCTAGAAGGACTTGTGGGTCAATGGGCTTTTGTTAAAATAAAAATACTAAATAGTGTAGCGCTAATGATATATAAATATAACATATATTTGTGAATAATTCAAAATAAAGTGATATGATCCTTCCAGGATCTATTGGTGAAATATATAGTGACAAAGTGAAAACAAGGAATAATTCCTGTAAATAAAATAAAAAAATATATATCCACAATCCCCCTTATCCCCAACTGAGGGATCAAATACTCTCAAATAAATAGGTGCAAAATAAGTGTCACAGGTCTTGAGCGTGCACACAACGTGTGTCCCCATATAAACAGCTTGAAATAGGGGACACACAAAGAAGAGGAGGAGAAGAGATTGCTGGCAGGGGGCCCTGAGAAGAGGAAGATCAGAGCCGGTCTGTGCTACACCACTGACAGAGCAGATGAATATGATCCTTATGGGAGAGTGAGCGGTATTACCGTTACCTGTGTCTGGAGGAGATCTTAAAGGAGAGGAGTAAGTGCCACCATTGAAGGGATCCAGTGAGGATATTGTCCTGTGACGAATATTACCTGGATCGTAGTGTGATCCCAAAAGCGATCTGGCCCTTGTTGTCACTGTAAGGAGGTGAGGGGGCATTTTGGCCACTTGAGGATTTACACCATTGCTGTGACCACGCATACACGTCATCATTTGCATGATTTTACAGTTGGAGCACGAGTTTATTTTTTCAGCTATTATTGGACTTTTTTGTTTGTTTGTGTTTATGAGCAAGAATCTACACCTTTATTTATGTGGACAATCTGATGTGGCTAGGTGTGTTTTGTGGCACTTATCACTTTTGTATAGGCATTTATATCCCCATAGCAGGAGATTCACCTTTACTTATTTTGCACCTTTTTATTTGAGAGTGTGTGATCCCTCAGTTGGGGATAAGGGGGATTGCGGATATATTTTTTTTTCACTTATTTACAGGAACTATTCCTTGTTTTCACTTTGTCACTATACTGTATATTTCACCAATAGATCCTGGAAGGATCATATCACTTTATTTTGAATTAATCACAATTATATGTTGTATTTATATATCATTAGCGCTACACTAGTTAGTATTTTTATTTTAGTCATACACACCTATTGGGTTTAGGTTTGAGTGTAAGCAGCTTAGGGCTAGGGAGGACCCATTTAAGTGCAGGAGGATCTATTACTATAATGGGCTTTTGTTTATGTCAGATGGGTCTTGCATTCCTATAGAAGTCTATAGGATGGCAAAACCTGATCGAAGCAAGTCAAATGAGGTTAGAAGGAGGTAAACAGCAGGTCACATTCACATGTCAGTGAATTCTGAATGATGGCAGAAGCATCTAAAACTGATGTCATTGACATAAGCCTAAAGCCAACAACACAGAAGATGGCCTCATGTACAAGACTGATCAGGGCCACAGATCATCAAGAACCAATGTAAATCTCCGGTGGGGAACACAGGAATTTGCGATTAGCCATGACCAGAAATCCTGTACAAATCAATGATAGGCTGACAGGTGAGGCACTGTTGCTGTATGCATGCAGGGTAGCACAGTGGCTAAATGGTTAGCACTTCTGTCTGGCAGGACAAGGGTTGTTGGTTGGAATCCCACACCAAGGCACCACCTTCCTGGAGTTGGCATGTTCTCCCTGTGCCTGCATGGGTTTCCTCTGGGTACTCTGGTTTCCTTCCACACTCCAAAGACATGCTGGTATGTTAATTGATTCCTGTCCATTTGAACACTGTCAAGGCACTGATTTTGTTGTAATAACCCACTCACCTACATTAGACCTGTCTAAATGAGTACCAGCTATTAGATAATTGATTTTGTTTAGCATCACTGTACAAAGTCAGGAGACACTTCTGGCACCAACATTTTACCAGGGTAATAATAGTATTTGCCCATGAAAATCAAACCTATTTAAATGAGATAGGCTGGGGTGTTGCAGTTTGAAACCTCATGGTCATCACCTAGCTAGCAGGATCAGACAAAAACGATTTAATGTCTATGAAACTTTTGATTAACCTTAACCTAAGATTCTGGGAGTGATTTACGTGTGCCTAATTAAGGTGTTGCTTTGTTTAAGGACATAGGTAGTTCAGTCATACACTTAGCACTGTCAGAACTGTGTGGTCCAATGTTTTCAAATACTGAGATTAATTTGAGAACTTCTTGGAACAATTGTGTAGTGTTTGGCATAGGTACTAAGCAATAACCAAATTCCTTAATTCTTAAGTTGGAAATACTTGTCCTTACTTTCTATTCTCTGAAAAAAAAAAGAAATATGTCCTTTCAGAATTTATGCACTGCATTTGAACATCATCAGAAATGTTGATAAGGAATGGAACGTTTCCTGTGAAAGATATGTCGATTAATAGCTGGCTCTTTAGTTTATTTTGAGAAATGTAGAAGTGTCAAGAGAAGCTTCCAGGACAGGCATTTTGATATGAATTCTTGTTGACATCCTTCAAATTTACTTCATTTCAAGAACCTATCAAAGTTCCAAGGTCAAACAGAACTTTTATTGATGCCTATGCATTGATAAAAAGCTTTGTGTTTTATATGGCCTGTCAGTGTGATATGAGCCATCAACCTTCAAGTTTTATTGCAAAGTCTAATGCAGAATGAAAAACGCTTTGATACAGTGCCTTGAAAAAGTATTCATACCCCTTGAAATTTTCCACATTTTGTCATGTTACAACCAAATACGTGTGATAGAGCAACACAAAGTGGCACATAATTGTGAAGTGGAAGGAAAATGGTAAATGGTTTTCAAAATTGTTTACAAATAAATATGTGAAAAGTGTGGTGTGCATTTGTATTCAGCCCCCCTGAGACAGTACTTTGTAGAATCACCTTTCCCTGCAATTACAGCTGCAAATCTTTTTGGGGATGTCTCTACCAGCTTTGCACTTCTAGAGAGTGACATTTTTGCCCATTCTTCTTTGCAAAATAGCTCAAGTTCTGTCAGATTGGATGGAGAGCGTCTGTTAACAGCAATGTTCAAGTTATGCCACAGATTCTCAATTGGATTTAGGTCTGGACCTTGACTGGGCCATTCTAACACATGAATATGCTTTGATCTAAACCATTCCATTGTAGCTCTGGCTGTATGTTTAGGGTCGTTGTCCTGCTGGAAGGTGAACCTCCGCCCAGTCTCGAGTCTTTTGCAGACTCTTAACAGGTTTTCTTTTAAGATTGCCCTGTATTTGGCTCCATCCATCTTCCCATCTGACCAGCTTCCCTATCCTGCTGAAGAAAAGCATCCCCACAACATGATGTTGCCACCACCATGTTTCACGGTGAGAATGGTGTGTTCAGGGTGATGTGCAGTGTTTTCAGAATAGCGATTTGCCTTTAGGCCAAAAAGTTCAATTTTGGTCTCATCTGACCAGAGCACGTTCTTCCACATGTTTGCTGTGTCCCCTACATGGCTTCTCGCAAATTGCAAACATGACTTCTTATGGCTTTCTATCAACAATGGCTTTCTTCTTGCCACTCTTCCATAAATGCCAGATTTGTTGAGTGCACAACTAATAGTTGTCCTGTGGACAGATTCTCCCAGCTGAGCTGTGGATTTCTGCAGCTCCTCCAGAGTTACCATGGGCCTCTTGGCTGCTTCTCTGATTAATACTCTCCTTGCCCGGCCTGTCAGTTTAGGTGGATGGCCATGTTTTGGTAGGTTTGCAGTTGTGCCATACTCTTTCCATTTTTGGATGATGTATTGAACAGTGCTCCATGAGATGTTCAAAGCATGTTTTTTTTTATAATCTAACCCTACTTTAAACTTCTCCACAACTTTATCCCTGACCTGTATGGTGTGTTCCTTGGCCTTCATGATGCTGTTTGTTCACTAATGTTCTCTGACAAACCTCTGAGGGCTTCACAGAACAGTTGAAGGCAATTGGTTCCATTAGATTTTAGTTAGGGGTGTCAGAGGGGGTTGAATACAATTGCACGTCACACTTTTCAGATATTTTTTTATTTTTTTATTTTTTTAAATTTGAAAACCATTATAATTTTCCTTCTACTTCACACTTATGTGTTGGTCTATCACATAAAAATCAATAAAATACATTTACGGTTGTAACATGACAAAATTTGGAAAATTTCAAGAGGTGTGAATACTTTTTCAAGGCACTGTGTATATGTGTATATATATATATATATATATATATATATATATATATATATATATATAAACAGTGGGGAAAAAAAGTATTTAGTCAGCCACCAATTGTGCAAGTTCTCCCACTTAAAAAGATGAGAGAGGCCTGTAATTGGCATCATAGGTAGACCTCAACTATGAGAGACAAAATGAGAAAAGAAATCCAGATAATCAGATTGGCTGATTTGGAAAGAATTTATTTGCAAATTATGGTGGAAAATAAGTATTTGGTCACCTACAAACAAGCAAGATTTCTGGCTCTCACAGACCTGTACCTTCTTCTTTAAGAGGCTCCTCTGTCCTGGACTCATTACCTGTATCAATGGCACCTGTTTGAACTTGTTATCAGTATAAAAGACACCTGTCCACAACCTCAAACAGTCACACTCCAAACTCCACTATGGTGAAGACCAAAGAGCTGTCGAAGCACACCAGAAACAAAATTGTAGACCTGCACCAGGCTGGGAAGACTGAATCTGCAATAGGCAAGCAGCTTGGTGTGAACAAATTAACTGTGAGAGCAATAATTAGAAAATGGAAGACATACAAGACCACTGATAATCTCCCTCAATCTGGGGCTCCACGCAAGATCTCACTCCGTGGGGTCAAAATGATCACAAGAACGATGAGCAAAAATCCCAGGACCACACGGGGGGACCTAGTGAATGACCTGCAGAGAGCTGGGACCAATGTAATAAAGGCTACCATCAGTAACACACTACGCCGCCAGGGACTCAGATCCTGCAGTGCCAGACGTGTCCCCCTGCTTAAGCCAGTACATGTCCGGGCCCGTCTGAAGTTTGCTAGAGAGCATTTGGATGATCCAGAAGAGGATTGGGATTGGTCAGATGAAACCAAAATAGAACTGTTTGGTAGAAACACAACTCGTTATGTTTGGAGGAGAGAGAATGCTGAGTTGCATCCAAAGAACACCATACGTACTGTGAAGCATGGAGGTGGAAACATCATGCTTTGGGGCTGTTTCTCCGCAAAGGGACCTGGATGACTGATCCATTTACAGGACAAAATGAATGGGGCCATGTATCGTGAGATTTTGAGTGCAAACCTCCTTCCATCAGCAAGGGAATTGAAGATGAAACGTGGCTGGGTCTTCCAACATGACAATGATCCCAAACATACCGCCCGGGCAACGAAGGAGTGGCTTCGTAAGAAGCATTTCAAGGTCCTGGAGTGGCCTAGCCAGTCTCCAGATCTCAACCCCATAGAAAACCTTTGGAGGGAGTTGAAAGTCCGTGTTGCCCAGCAACAGCCCCAAAACATCACTGCTCTAGAGGAGATCTGCATGAAGGAATGGGCCAACATACCAGCAACAGTGTGTGCCAACCTTGTGAAGACTTACAGGAAACGTTTGACCTCTGTCATTGCCAACAAAGGATATATAACAAAGTATTGAGATGAACTTTTGATATTGACCAAATACTTATTTTCCACCATAATTTGCAAATAAATTCTTTCCAAATCAGCCAATGTGATTGTCTGGATTTTTTTTCTCATTTTGTCTCTCATAGTTGAGGTCTACCTATGATGCCAATTACAGGCCCCTCTCATCTTTTTAAGTGGGAGAACTTGCACAATTGGTGGCTGACTAAATACTTTTTTGCCCCACTGTATATATATATATATTTGTTAACGGAATGTGCTTAATCCAAATGTATTAATGGACTTTTCTCCAAAAAATGCCACATCAGCATCCTTGCACACTGACCAAGCATTTTGACTGTGATATTAACTTTCACTGTTGGATTGCCTGGGTGTGCAGATTCCAGACACTGGAAGAAAGAGAACATCACAATACTCCAGGTCTAATTTAGCTGTGGGGGAAAAAAGTGATCTGCCAAAAATATATTTCCATGAAATAGGTCTGTAGTAGATGCCAGTTATGACCAGTAGTTTTGTGAACTGGGATCTCAGCACTGTTGCTTTGGAAGCTGTCATAAGAATTTGAAAGGTAAATTATCAGCAATATGCTGCAACGAGAAATGAGAAAACATATGTTCTATAAACTGGTGCATTAAGTATGATATACAGTAGGTTTTTTAGGGCATTTTCAGAACATGCATTTAAGACAAGAAAGCACACAACTGGTGTAAAATAAGGTCATATGAATTACAGTATGAACATATATGTGTGCATGTTACCAAATGCACACATATATGCACCAAATGCAATGGTGTGAGCTTTATTTTAAAGTCTGCATTGATACATATATGAGAGTGATGTAAAAAACAGAACTCAGAACCAATCCCCAGTGCCCAGTGGGACTTTTTAGGAGGAATGCCATATGAACAATCCAATCATTAAAAGCATCACAAATTTTTATTATAAAAAAGTCTTAAAGTGTTAATAAACCCAGGACACTGCATTGACTATATCTGATCTCCTACAGTACACAGAACATGGACGTGCAATTAGATTAGTAAATATAAACAGCTAAATACGTTTTCTCATCAGAAGTTATAGCAGTCTTGTGAATTCTATCAGTGTCCATCAGAGCACTGATTAAAGCTTGTAGGAGAAGTTTTCTTTCTGCTCTAGGAGGATGCAGAACCCCTGACCTCTGTCTGGACAGCGCTGATTGGCACTCTCCCAAGAAAAAAAAAACCTCACTAGCAATACACACTAAACTGAGCATGTGCAGAATGACTCCACACGATATGTCTTATCAGGAGATAAGAGGGAGACCCTGGAAGAAGGGGAGGATATGAGAAGACAGGATCCAAAAGTGTTTTTACACAATGCAGAGAATTAACCCCTTAGGTTCCACAGTGAGTATAATAAGCATGCTTTACTACATATACAGACTGATTTTACTGTTGTGGATTTAGTAACACTTTAAAAACATTCCATATAATACATATAAAACATTATAGATGTACATCCATCAATAAAACATACACAACTGTTGGTGTGGTCATATACAATGAAAACATGAAAAAGGGATCACATGGCCACACCATAACTCTCTCAATGAATCTTAGTATTTATTGAATCTTAGTTTACTTCATCAGGACGTGATATTGTTGATATAATGTCTATAAAGAAACCATGCCATTAAAAAATCACATTTGAGTCCAAATAGTCTATTCCCCAATATTTATTTCAAACAATTAGCCATATACGTACACTCCATATATAATAAAATAGAGACTATATATATATATATATATATATATATATATATATATATATATATATATACATCAGATATTGGATCTCTCTTTCAAAAAGAAGGCTTCTGTGCATCCAGTATCTGAGGGACATACATATACAGTTAGATCCATATATATTTGGCACAATTTCAGTTTTTTTCAGGTATTTACCAAAACATATTAAAGCTATAGTTATATAATGGATCTGGGCTTAAAGTGTACACTCTCAGGTTTAATTTGAGGGTATGTACATCCAAATTGGAGGAAGGGTTTATGAATTACAGCTTTTAAAAGTAGCCAACCACCCTTTTTCAAGGGACCAAAAGTAATTGGACAATTGAATCAAAAGCTGTTTCATGGCCATGTGTGGGCTACTCCTTCATTATTTCTTCATCAATTAAGTAGGTAAAAGGTCTGGAGTTGATTCTAATTGTGGTATTTGCATTTGGAATCTATTGCTGTGAACCTACATCATGCGTTCAAAGGAGCTGTCCATGCAAGTGAAACAAGCTGTTGTAAGGCTTCAAAAATGAAACAAATCCATCAGAGAGACAGCAGCAACATTAGGAGGGGCCAAATCAACAGTTTGGTACATTCTGAGGAAAATGGAACACACTGGTGAGCTCAGCAACATAAAAAGGCATGGACGTCCACGGAAGACAACAGTGGTGGATGATCGCAGGATCCTCTCTATGGTAAAGAAAAACCCATTAACAACATCCAGACAAGTGAAGGACACTCTCTAGGAGGTGGGAGTATCATTGTCAAAGTCTACAATCAAGAGAAGACTTCATGAGAGCAAATACAGAGGGTTCACCACAAGGTGCAAACCATTCATAAGCCTGAAGAATAGAAAAGCCAGATTAGATTTTGCCAAAAAACATCTAAAAAAGCCAGATCAGTTCTGGAAAAGCATTATTTGGACGGATGAAATTAAGATTAATCTGTACCAGAATGACGGGTAGAACAAAAGTGTGGAGAAGGGTTGGAACAGCTCATGATCCAAAGCACACAACGTCATCTGTTGGAGGCAGTGTAATGGCATGGGCATGCATGGCTTCCAGTGGCACTGGGTCATTGGTATTTATTGATGATGTGACAGAAGACAAAAGCAGCTGGATGAATTCTGCATTGTTCAGAGATATACTATCAGCCAGATTCAGCCAAATGCAGCAAAGTTGATTGGACGGCGCTTCACAGTACAGATGGACAATGATCGAAAACACACTGCAAAAGCAACCCAAGAACCCAAGATTTTGAAGGAAAAGAAGTGGAATATTCTCCAATGGCCGAGTCTCAACCCAATTGAGCATGCATTTCACTTGCTGAAGGCAAAACTAAAGGCAGAAAGACCCCCAAATAAAGAACAATTGAAGACAGCTGCAGTTAGAGCCTGGCAAAGCATCACAAAGGAGGAAACCCAGTCTTTGGTAGTGTTTATGGGTTCCAGACTTCAGGCAGTCATTGCCAGTAAAGGATTCTCAACAAAATATTAAAAATGAGCATTTTATAATTATATTCAATTGTCCATTTACATTTGGTCCCTTGAAAGGGGGGGGGGGGTGGCTACTCTTAAGAGATGTAATTCCTAAACCCTTCCTTCAATTTGGAAGTACTTACCCTCAAATTAAACCTGAGAGTGTGCACTTTCAGCCCATATCTATTATATAACTATAGCTTGAATATGTTTTGGTAAATACCTTAAAAAATCTAACATTGTGCCAAATATATATGGACCTAACTGTATATTTATTGGTCTCTTTTTCATTATATGGAGTGTAAGTATATGGTTATTTGTCTGAAAAAGATCTTGGGAAATAGACTATTTGGACTAAAATATGATCTTTTTCTGATTTTTTTAATGACATTAATATCACCTGATGAAGTGAACTAAAATTCACCTAACACATTGAGAGAGTTATGGTGTGACCTAGCATCCCTCTTTAATGTTTTCATTTTATATGACTACAACAACAGTTGCAGGGGCGGACTGACCATTTGGAAGCTCGGGCACGGTAGGGGGCCCCATGAGATGCTCCTGGTACCTTTTTCATAGGCTATTTTGAGTTTGGACAAGGACACAGGGGCCCCATGATCCCCTATTGCCTGGGGGCCCCATGAGTTGTCAGTCCGCCCCTGGACAGTTGTATATATATATATATATATATATATATATATAATTTATGGATGTACTTTTATAATGTTTATATGTATGTATTACATGGAATGTTTTTAACAAACGTTTGTGATGCTTTTAATGATTGGATTGTTTATATGGCGTATGTCCAAAAAAGTCCCAAGGTCACTGGGGATTTGTTTTGAGTTTTGACTTTGTGGGGACTGAGCTACCAAATGTTGCACACAGAATCATTGTTGCTACAGTGCAAAAAAAAACAGATTTGAGGCCCACAAGATGCGAGAAGACAGTGAATGGATGGACCAAATACGTCCATTTAAACTAGATGTGGATGATGATGGTACCCACTCAGATCAAAAGTCAAGCCAGAGCTGCAGTTTTGGATGTTCTATATTTTTCCAGTGAAATTACGGTGCCTTTTTGGGACAAAGAAGTATTTCTGGGTCACTCCTGTCCCTTCCTCTGAGAAATCTCCCAATAGAAATCCTAATGGAGTGCAAATATTTTCAGTGCTAACTTTTCCAAGATCCATTCATTGATAACAGAGTCAATTTTGTGCTAAAGATATTGTCCCAGTCTTTTCCGTGTATGGATGGAGTACCTATCCGCCACCACATTTTAACTTGATCTTTTCTGGCCATGGCCGGATGGAAAATAAAGCAGTAGTATTGCGATATTAATTTAGCACAGTCATTCTTGGCTGGAAGATGTTCCATTTGGAAAGTTTAAAGAGCACCCCCTGTAGACCAAATTGTACAGCAATGGCATGTCTGAGTTAGAAATATGCAAAAACTGGTATGTTAAATTTAGTTTTGAGTTCCTGAAAAGCTTTAAAGTATTCCTCCCTAAAGAGCCAGTGTGCATCCAACGCCTCACATTTGGTAGGTTATAAAATTCTAGAAGACCTTTCTTCTCTTTGAAAAGTCTTTGTCTTTCCCCTTAACTTTTCATTATTTGTCTTCTTTTTGTAAACCGAAGATGATTGTTATATACTCTTTTTCTGAGAAAAGTGTATATCTTTTATATGTTGTAAAAATGGAAAAAAATGCTATGGAAAAAAAATCCAAAAGGCGGGGATTGTTTCATAGACATAGAGGTAATGAATGAGCAATCTTATCCTGCCACATGTAAAAAAAATTTTATTGACAACTTCAATGTAGAAGAGCCATTAAGGGAAAAGGTCACTTTATCAGTAATTTCATATGAGTGCATAGGAGCTGTCTCAGTGGCCACCATACTGTTATTCAGGTTAAGATATAGCCACCAAAGTAAGTGGGTGAGCTGAGCAGCAAAATAATATATTTGTATATCTGGAAGAGCCAGGCCTTCGCATTGCATGGTTAATTGGAGTGTCTCTAGAGAGGTTTGGACCACAAAGGAAGGAAAAAAAGTTTGCGTTAATTTCTAAGCATTGTTTTCTTGGGAATATACATTAATCAGCCATGACTTTATGATTGTCCATCTAATATTGAGTAGATCCACCTTTTGCCACCAAAATAGCCCTGACCCACCGAGGCATGGACACCGCTAGACCTCTGCTGTGGTATCTAGCACCAGGCCTTCAGTAGCAGAACCTGTAAATCTTGTACATTTCAAGGTGGGGCCTCCATGGTTCTGATTTTTTTCCAACACATTCCACAGATATTCAATTTGGTTGAGATCTGGAGAATTTGGAGGCAATGTAAACACCTCAAACTTATTGTTACATTCCACAGATATTCAATTTGGTTGAGATCTGGAAAATTTGGAGGCAATGTAAACACCTCAAACTAATTGTTGAGTTCCTTAAACCATTCTTGAAACATATCTGCAGCATGGCAAGGCACATTATTCTGCTGAAAGAGACCACTGCCATCAGCGAATACCATTTCCATGAAGGTGTGTACTTGGTCAGCAACAATATTTGGCTAGGTCTACAATGACTTGTTCCAGTGGGTCCTTCTCAGATGGTGTACCATCATGCATGCAAACAAAATACCGTGCAGGGTCCCATAGTGAAAAAAATATTCAATTTCATTAAAATGCACAAACGTTTGTACTCCAACAGAAGGATATGACATTGCCGGAAATTACGTTAGCACGTAGACCACACCTTGACCAGTTTTGTGCTGCTTGAATGTCTTTAGGAAGTTCAAACAGGATGAAACCGGTCGAGGTGTGGTCTACATGCTGATGCCACTTCCAGCAACGTCATATCCTCCTGTTGGAGTACATGCTGGTTTCTTACACATGCACAGCCATGGCCATCTTTTCATCCATATGCAAGCCATACATATCCAGTGCTTGTTCTTATAGGTACCCACAAATGTGAGTGAGAATTTTTTATAATACTTATGTCTGTTTTAATCAAATCAAATGGTTTTAGGCCATGAGAACCTCCCTGGTATTTTGTTTGCATGCATGATTGTGGATTGGGTTTCATGAGGGAATATGATAGATTTATTCCAAATAACTTTAAATCCTGAAAACCTCCCAAACCTGTCTATAAAAATTGAGAGGGCAGTATTCAACTGTGGAATCTGCAAAATACAGCAGTATGTTATCTGCACAGAGATGTTCTCTCTTCTAGGTTGTGTATCTAAAATTCTTGAACATTTAGATCCCTTCTAAGCAGTTCGGTAAGCATTTCTATCGTAATAACAAACAGTAGGAATTTACCTGTACATATGGAAGGGTTCACTGATTTATTTACGGGCAACTGGTTGTTGGTTAAGCAATTTAACCCATCTTAGAAATTTGGTACTAAAGCCCAATTTTGTAAGAATTGCAAAGAAATAGGGCCATTCTAGAGAATCAAACACTTCATATGTATCCAAGGCCACAACCACTCTGGCAGCTATGCCATTGTAAGAGACCTGTTTATTAGTGAATAGACAATGGATATCAATGAATGTGGACTGCCTTAGTGTGAATCCAGTTAGGTTTGAGTTGATTATGTTGGAATGTGCTTACTTAAATGGAAGGCTAATATTTTTGCAACAGTCTTGACATCCACATTAAACAAAGCTATTAGCCTGTAGGCTTCACAATATTTAAGGTCTTATTAAGGCTATCAAAGCCTCCCTAAGTGAAGGAGGTAGAGCTCCAGTCTGAAAAGCATAATTGTACATGGCTAGCATCTGAGGTATTAAGTGACCTTTGGATATACCATTCAGCATATACCCATCTAGTTTTAGTGTATTTGTTTGGGGGAAACATCTGAAGGGCCATAAATATTTCTTCCTCAGTAATTGGAATGTCAAGCAGGGAGGCTTGTTGTGGAGACAATGTAGAGGGCTAATGCCACTTCACTGTAGGAAACCTTCATTGCAAAAAGTATTGTAGAACCTGAAAAAGATTTGAAAATCCAGGTGAACCTGCAGCATATTTTACAAATCATAGATAGTAGCAATAGGAGTACAGTTCTGGAGAGAGATGCAAGTAGTTGAAAACTATGTGGTTCTTAATGTATTTTAGTTCAAACTCTGACTGCCTTTTCCAGGTCCACCAGTTTCAATGTGATGATTACTCTAACCTGCTTAACCACTTCCATTGTTTGTCCACAAAGGGTTGCCTTGAGGGCTTACCATTCTGCTATAAAGATCAGGTTGAGTATGGACATTTCTACAGCTGCTGTTTTTGGCTTTTGACGTTTTTTTTACTACAGCCAGTAAACTCCCCAGCATGTTATCCTATTTTTTGGCCGGAAAAAAACCCCAGAACTAGTGGGTTTCTATATGAGTTTTTTAGCTGTAAAAATGCTCTAAAGCTGAAAAACATGGCAAATCGCCGCAAAGCAGCGTTTTTTGAAATTTGTTTTACCAAACAAAATTTTTTTTTTGTAAAAAAACCTCTAAAAAACACAGCTAAACGCTAATGCAAAAAGCTAGAAAAAGCTAAAAACTCACGTTTTTAAACATGACTTTACACAGCTAACGTTACCAGCGTTATCAAAATGCCCCGTGTGTATGGAGCCTAAGTGATAAGGTATTAATGAAAGCAATACTTTTAGTCCTCATGCACACTGGGCATTTTGATAACACTGGTAACGTTAGCTGTGTAAAGTCACGTTAAAAACAAGAGTTTTTCAGCTTTTATTTTAGCATATTTGCATTAGCATTTAGCGGCGTTTGCAGTTTTTAGCGTTTTTTCATAAAATAAAAAATATTTTTTTGTCAAAAAAAGTCCAAAAACGCTGGTTTGCGGCATTTTATTGCATTTTACAGCGTTTTTCAGCGTTGGAGCATTTTTACAGCTAAAAATCTCCTCTAGAAACCCGCTAGTCCTGTTTTTTTTTTTCTAGCCAAAAAATGTCCCTGCCAAAAAACGTTGATTACAGTCAATGTGTGCATGAACACATAGGATAACATGCTGGGGGGTTTACTAACTGTAGAAAAAAATGTCAAAAGCCAAAAACAGCAGCTGTAAAATTATCAAGTGTGAATGAGGATTTACTTTTACATAGAGTAGAGAGGGATTAGAACACCTGTCAGCTTTTTATTGCTACACGTTAGGGAGATTCACCTTCACAAATTGTCCAGGTGATCATTATCTCAAAAAGAGAAATCTCAAATTCTGAGTGGTCACCAGAACAGGAATGCAGGGAAAATCTTCCAATGGAGACACCTGTTCATGAGACCCTGGGGACTACCAGGGATATTCCTCATTTTGATGAGATTTCCTCTTACTTCCTGTTGTAGCTATGGGGCAGAAAATAAAGGCAAATCTCCCTAATGGGAGACAGAAGCAAAAAAAAAAAAAAAAAAACTGACCTCCTTTACTCTATCCAAAGCTGTAATCTAGCTTAAAGTGTTACTAAACCCACAACAGTAAAAGCAGTTTGTATATGCAGTAAAGCATGCTTGTTATTACACAATGCGGAGGATTAACCCCTTAGGTTCCTCAGTGAGTATAAGGATGTTTGATCCTGTCTTCTCTGATCCTCCCCTTCATCTACTGTCTCCAATCCATCTTCTGATAGAAAAGAGCCTTAGGAGCAAGCTGCACATGCTCAGTTTGGTGTGTTTTTCTAGAGAGTTTTTTAGAGAGTGTATGTGATCAGCACAGGGCCATTCAGCACAGTCCAGACAAAGGGTCAGGGGGCATGCAGCCTCATAGGACAATGCAGGAGAGAATGAAAACTCCTCCTACAAGCTTTAACCAGTGCTCTGCTGGACACTGATAGAAAAAGTCACAAGACTGCTCTAACTGCTGATGAGAAAAGGTATTTAGCAGTTTATATTTACTAAAATAATTACACTTCCATGTTCTGTGTACTGTGGGAAACCAGATATAGTTAATGCAGGGTCCTAGGTTTAGTAACACTTTAAATACTAAGTGACAGCCAGTCTAAGTTCATTTCAGTTCAAGACATGTGTAAAGGCCTAGGTTTGATCTAATGATATCATATAACATAGGAAATCTCCCTAATGGCACACTGATGGCATGGTTGGAGTTATAAACCACCCTGTAAATTAGAAATGAAGGCAAAACTTTGTTTTTACTTTTGGATAAAGTAGGGAAGTGTAATAACATGTGTCTAAATTTTTCCTGTGCCCTTTTTGGAAAGATTTTGTCTGTCACAGGTTGAACTGATATTTGGGACAGAACGTGAGGGAAAAGTACCCCAAAGTGTTGCAGTCAGTAAAAAAAAAAAAAAAGTCTGAGAGACAACAAAAAACCCTTCCAATACAGCAGGGCCCTCCTAACCCTCTTGTATTGAACTGTATTGTTGCTGTATTCTCTCCCGTTATATTGTAAAGCGCTGAGCAAACTGTTGGCGCCATAAATCCTGTATAATAATAATAATATAAATCCTGTATAATAATAATAATAACTATTTTTTTTATGGAGGCTGTATTTCCAATCATTTTCTGTCAGAAAGAGATGGGAGCCTTCTCAATGTAGATTCAGAGAACATACCTCTCAGAAAGTTCCAATCCTTCACTATTGGCCTATAATAGTCCCAATGACCAGAAAACCACAAAAGACAGGAGAGGATACGATCAAGCTCCTCACTATGGGAGCAGGACACCATTGCCTGAACACTAATTTCGAGCTTTAGGGGTTATCAGGATGCTTTAAAACAGGGGTGTCAAACTGGCAGCCCTCCAGCTGTTGTGAAACCACAAGTCCCGTCATGCCTCTGCCTTTGGGAGTCTTACTTGTAACTGTCAATCTTGCAATGACTCATGGGACTTGTAGTTTGGCAACAGCTGGAGGGAGCATATACTTACTATTGTAAACTGTTCAACAGTTTGACAGTTAGCACTAGCACCTTTCTTGCAAGAGAAAAAAAATCATCCAGGTCATGCACAAATTTTAAATCTCTGTTGTTGGAAAAAAAAAAAAACACAACATGAAAAGAACCTATTATCACTTTTTAGGTGTATTCTCAAAAGGAGATAGGGTATTTGCAGCAAACAGTTGGACTGGCCATTTATGGCCACCCTATGGGTACCTTAACCATGCACTTATGGGAGGAAATCACCAGGACTTCTCAAGTTTCTTAGAGGCAGATCTGAACACTACAGTTTACCTTGTTGCCAATTACTACTAAATCACACAATGCAACCCTGATCGATAAGGTGTCAGTGCATTCAATATAAACCTGTCTGGAAGGACTAAGTACAAAAGCACAAAGATTATAATACCTGTAAGTCAAACATTTACAAAGGTAATGTCAATATTTTGTCCTCAGATGTTCTATGGTTCAAAGGGAGAGGCGCCTATACTTGCCTTTTACTGAACAGGTAAATCTCCATGCTGCAGTCAACAAACAACTTTTATTTAAGAAATGTGTCTTGACATAGGCTTCTTATAAGTTTCAGACCTATACAGGTAAGCTTTACTCAATACGTTAAGACACTATTTGTATGGGGTGACCACTGCCTGACAATTATTTACACATAGTGCACTGTGATGAATTACCCAGGTATTAAATCTCCTTCCTTGTCTCCTTCCATGTCTCCTGCTAAGATATGATTGACTCAGAAGATCACGCATTTGTATATCTAAGATATTGGGAAGGTTTTCAAAGTACCATATTCCATAAATGGACATCTTTCAGCCGCCACAAACATGATACTAATGCCTGATTCAGCAGAGTACTTTAGGCCTGGTGCACACAATGAAAATATCCAACGAATTACCGTCTTTTTTTTTTTTGCATGCTAGTCTCACATTGAAAAAAAGAAGAGGTTACTATAGTTATAAAAATTCTCATACTACAGAATACAACTTGGAAGTGATGTAATGTATTCTTTTGTTTCCGAGGATGCGTGGTCTTGGTCTACTGATTTTTTTTCGACCGAATACTCTGATTAAACAAAAATCATTCATTCTGGTATCGTACAAGAAACATTTCCATGTGTGTCCCTTCGGAAACACGCCATCCTCCCCCAACCATACCAAGCCCTTTGGGTCTGCTATAGATTTTGAGGGGGAAACCCCCACGCCAACATTCTTTTTTTAGAATGGCGTGGGGGTCCCCCCAAAATCTATATTAGACCCTTATCTGGGCATGCAGCCCGACATGTCAGGAAATCGGGGGGACAAGCGAGTGCCCGACCCTCCTGAACCATACCAGGTAACATGCCCTCAATATGGGGGGGTTCTTTGGGGTAGGGGGTGTTGTGGGAGTCTGTGGGCACCCCCTTTGTGAATGAGTATGGGGTACATGGTACTGCTACCCATTCACAAAAAAAAAAAGAAATGTGTAAAAGGAGACAGTCTTTGACAAGTCCTTTATTAAAAACAAAAATGAAGAAAATGTCCCCTGAAGTAGATCCAACATCAATCACAATGCCCACCGCCAACCCAGAAAACCCCCAAAAAACTGCTCCACTCTTCACGCTGGCTCCCGGCTGGCTGACAGCTGCACCACAATGACAGTTCTTAAATACAGTGATGCGCTGTGGTCAAGTGGATTTCTTTAGCCCAGTGGTCTCCAAACTGTGGCCCGGGGGCCAGATGTGGCCCTTTCCTTGCTTTCATCCGGCCCTTGGGGCACTATTTCATCCACTGACACCAACGTAGTGGCATAATTCCCCCCCCCTGACACAAATGAAGGGGCACAATTTTTCCCAATGACGCCAATGATGAAGCACAGTTTCTTCAAATGACATCAACGGTGGGGCACAAGTTCTCCCAATGACACCAATGTTGGGACATCGTTTTTTCCATCTGATGTTGAGATTTTTTCTGCTCCCAATGGCCACAGTCCAGCCCTCCTAAAGTCTGAAGGACAGTAAACTGGGCCGTTGTTTAGAAAGTTTGTAGACCCCTGCTTTAGTCAATCACGATGTTCTACATCGAACACACGAATGGCCGATGTTTGAGTCAAACTGACGTTCAACTCAAACATACAGCCCATCCCTAGTCAAAAGATACAAATGCAGCCACTACTGAATTAGGATACTGAATTTTTAATGCTGCGCATTGATATAGACAGGATTATTGAATTGTCCTATCACACCATCAATTTTAAAGTAAATTTGTACAATGCTTGTTTATACACTCATCAGCCACTTTATTAGGTACACCTTGCTAGTGCCAAGAAAATATCTCCCACACCATTACACCACCACCAGCCTGAACTATTGATACAAGGTAGGATGGATCCACGCTTCCATGTTGTTTACACCAAATTCTGACCCTACCATCTGAATGTCGCAGCTGAACCAGTCTCCCCATTCTCCTCTGCCATCAACAAGGCATTTTTGTCCACACAACTGCAGCTCACTGGATATTTTCTCTTTTTCAGGCCATTCTCTGTATACCCTAGAGATGGTTGTGCGTGAAAATCCCAGTAGATCAGCAGTTTTTGAAATACTTAGACCAGCCCATCTGACACCAACAACCATGCCATGTTCAAAGTCACAAGTTCTTCCCCATTCTGATGCTCCGTTTGAACTTCAGCAAGTTTTCATCTTCACCACATCTAGATGACTAAATGCATTGAGTTGCTGCTATGTGATTGGCTGATTGGCAATTTGTATTACCAAGCTATTGAACAGGTGTACCTAAAAAAAAGAGGCTAGAGAGTATGTGTGCCAACAGCATCAACTAAAAACAGTTGTATAGGTGCCATAGGCAGTAACCATGAAGTGCTTTATTGATGGACCAGATTGCACCAACTTTTTCCAGCCCCTCCTGATATTTGCTACCCTGGGGAAGAATGGGAATATTTGGCTTGGATTGGGGGCAGACACGACCAACTGGCCATTTTGTGTTAGGAAATTTTCTGTAGACTAAAGAAAGTGGGCTGCACAAAGTATGATTGGAAATGTAAAGCATATTTTTAAATATGCATGCTATAAATGGGAATTGTGAGGGATAAATTATAACTGTGAAAACGCAAAGAGCTGAAAAAGACTGCTGCTCTGTGATAGTTATCAGGGCTTACTGTACCCAAATAAAATCTTAAATAAAATGGGCTTTCATCACAAATAGTTTTCCAATCCAGCTTTTACAGTTTTCCATTATTGATAGTAGAAGAGATCATAGTGCTAGAAATTTCTCAGCATGTATACATTTTTTGACAAAAAGTTTTGTGACACCTTATTGTGATGTAGTAAAAGCTTATAAAAACCTGATTCCAAAAACAGTGTTTTTTTTTTTTTTATAAAAGTGAATTTAATAATGACAATGATAATATTGAACTTTTATTGCAATCAGATGTCAAGACGTTTGACAGTTGAGCCAAGATAAGTCTTGTACCCACTTCCCAGAAGCAGTAACTTTCAGCGTGTCTTGATCAAATAACCAGTATTTTTCACCTTTGAAAAAATAAACTGAGCCATTAGGATGAGTCACTGCTGCATTAGCACTGTGAGGAACACCTTTCCAGTCCTGTATGCTGCGTGGATAGTAGGGCTCCATCATCATAGATTCCTCATTCATCACGTAGTACTTTTCTCTTTTGAAAATGACCAAATGTCCAAGTGGTGGAAAATATAAGACTGTGTCAGGATGTCGCGGGAAACCATGGTCACTACACTTATGAGGAAAACCAGCCTCTAGTCTAGAACCTTTGTATCTCCAGCATCTCCCACCTGCAAAAATGTCACAAAAAAAGAATATGGTATTATTATTATTATTATACAGGATTTATATAGCTGTAACAGTTTGCGCAGTGCTTTACAGCATGAGGGCAAACAGCACAGTTACAATACAATTGAATACAGGAGGAATCAGAGAGCCCTGCTCATTGTACTCTGCACAATACTGCTCCAGTTATGAACCTAAATTAATCATGTAATTATGTATAAAGTCACAAAAAACAAAGTACCTGTCTCAGAAGCCTCACATAGCAGGTACAATATCCTACCTCACGGGATGCATGCATATGGGCTTCGTTCACACCATCACATTAGAAAGCACACATTTGCTTAATGTGCTGCAGTAAAATTTATTGCAACACGAGATGCTTTTTAAGGGCATTTTACATGCATTTTATTCTTTTTAAATTCTTCCCTACAAAACGTGAAATCATATACAGTATATATAATTGAAAGCACACCAATTAAAATGCATATTGCATTTTTAGAACATTTTTAATGCAATGCTATTGACTGTAATGGAACATGTGCTATTCAAGAACCACGCAAAATAAAGCAAGTAAAATGTTTAAAAGTCGCACCACACTGTACTTTAACATAGAAACATAAAAAAAATGGGGAAATTTACTTTTTTCTGCTATCACTTTTCTATTTATACATGTTTTTGCTATGTTATGATTTGGTTTGTTTTTTTGTTGTTAAAGTAGAGCTCCACCCAAAAGGGGGAAGTTCTGCTTTAAGGACTGTTCCCCATTAAGGATTGGCACCTTTGGAGGGCGGGGGGAACGGGTACCCACTTCCGGTTCGATCGCCTAGGCGATCAGAAACGGAAGGTGTCCTCCCTCCTTGTAGTCTTTTTGGACACATGCCAGATCCCAGAAGACTACAGGACCATTCAGAAATCGCAGCACTACTCGCGCATGCGCAGTGGGTACCCGGCTGTGAAGCCGCAAGCTATCACAGCCGGGTGCCCACACAGAAGATGCCGGCCTCCTGGACTATGGGACGGCCGTTGAAACAGGCTGCAGGGGACACACCACGGGACTGAGGGATAGGTAAGTGGCTCTTTTTTTAAAAGTCAGCAGCTACAGTTTTTGTAGGTGAGTGGAACTCCGCTTTAAGTATTGATCTATGTTTGCCCCAAGCATGTTCGAATCCACTTACTGTTGACTGACTTACTACCTCTACTGGCAGTTTATTCCAACAATAAACTACTCTTTCAGTAAAAGAAATACTTTCTAAAATTCGTTTTCAACTTTCCTACTGCTAGTTTGCAGTCATGTCCCCGTGTTCCTGATGTTGGCTTCCTATTACAAATCCTGCCCTCCTGAATCTTATGCACCCCCTTGATGTATTTAAAGGTTACAGTCACGGCTCCCCTTTACCATCTTTCCTCCAGACTGTACATATGAGGTTCCTGAAGTCTCTCCTGATATGACCTTTCACCATTTTTGTTACCCATCTCTGGACTTTGGTTCTATCTTATCAATATATTTTTGTAAATAAAGTCTCCAGAAATGGACCCAGTATTCTAATTGGGGTTTCCTGCTCAAGGTTGTGTGCTTCGTTAAGCAATCACTTGTATGCCAATTTAGACATGGTTTAGCTGTCTGTGCAACTGTGCTGTCTTAATTATTCATACAGCTGATACTATGGCACATTTTCCCATATATACTTCACAAGGCAAATATATATTCTAAAATTTCAATTGTTCATTCCCCAATGTATATGTTGGGTGAATAACCCAATATATGCTTTTTGGAATACTACTTCATAAAGTTATAAACCTGGGGATCTGAGTGGCATGCCAAAACCTATTCAAATACCAGCTTTCAGAGAGCATGTATTTGCAAAAGAACCTTCCAGAATACCAGAGTGGGGCACGGGACAACAAAGGATAACACACAGGACTAGGCAAGGATTGCAGAAGTGGGAGTGAATACTGATAAAAATCTGTAAATCGCTCCCCCTCCCCCAAAAAACTTGATTACAGGTTGGGAGGAGTTTGCAAACCAATGGGACTTCACCTTTGAGTGAAGGTCCATTTTAACAAGAAATACTTTAGCTTTAAATTTAACCCTCAGTGATCTTTATAGCTGCAGGTCCTGTGGAGTACATTTATGTTCAATTCACAAGAGAAGCTGTGAAGTCCTTTAAGTCTCTTTTTTTCCACACTGCTTCCGTTTCTGTGAACCTGCTCTGTATTAGAGAAAAAACTAAAGGCATTTTTTTTTTATAAGTAAGGGAGGGTTAGGGGAAGTTGAGCTTCTAAAAGTGAAAGTGCTTCTACTGCAAACTTTGAATTACTCCACAGTGCCTGCAGCTACAGATGTTAGCAAGCATTTGCTGTAAAGTTGATTAACTATGCCCATTAATTATATGTAAATATTTGAATGTTCATAGTCTAGCCATAGTTCTACTTTAAATTACCCATGCAGTACAGCACTTACATGGTCCTTTTTCTGCATGCTATGGCCACATACCTGACAAAATGGATTAGTCGAAAATCAGCCCTTAGCAGGAAACAATTTGTAGCTTTTGGTGCTGGTATGGCATCTCAAAATCTGGAAATGAAATACCAAGTATACATATTTCTCAACTGTCACCCCAGTCACTGCTGCAAAATTAACCACAGAGCTCAATCTCAGTCACGTGAAGCCTGAGATTGAGCTCTGCATTCACTGTTGCAGAAGTTTTTTTATTCCAGGTCCCAGTCCTTTTTGTCTCTTTTGGTCAGTTGACCATGTTGACCGCACTTATGCTTATCTGACTACAGTTTTCCTGGAAATTGTATTTGCAGTCATAACCTTTGATAGTGAACCTCGCAACACGGCAAAAATTTGGCAACTTCAGTCACAGAGGCACCAGCTAAGTGGGCACCAACAATCTGACATGTCTCTGTATTACTGGCAGCGCACACAGTGAATGACAAAAGTGAGGCTTCCCACCTGTTCGCCTCACTTTCCTCATTCACTGAATGCTCTGCTAGTAATACAGAGTCATGGCAGAGCTTACTGAGCTTCAAAGAGGGAAAATTGTTGGTGTCACTTAGTTGGTGCCTCCGTGACTGAAGTTGCCAATTTATTTGCCATGTAGTGAGTATCAAAGGTTATGATTGCATTTACAGTTTCTGGGAAAATGTAATCTGATAAGCATAAGCGTGCTCGACTGATCGAAAGAGAAAAGGACATTGTGCAGTATTTTGACCTGGAATAGGAAAACAACTGTTGCAAAAGTGACTGCAGAGGTCAATCTCAGTTTTCATGGAACTGAGTCTTCATGGGACTGAGATTGAGCTTTGCAGTCACGTTTGCAGCAATTGTGTTCTTATTCCTGGTCACAGTCTTGCGCAATGTCCTTTTGTCTCTTTTGGTCAGTTGAGCATGCTTATCAGATGGTGTTTTCCCAGAAACTGTATATGCCATCATAACCTTTGATACTGAACCTCGCAACATGGCAAATAAATTGGCAACTTCAGTCACAGAGGCACAAACTAAGCGGGCACCAACAATTTGCCCTCTTTGAAGCTCAGTAAGCTCTGATACAACACCATATTACTAGCAGCGCAAACAGTTAATGACGAAAGTGAGGCTTCCCACCTGCTAGCTAGGTGTCTCATCACACAGCGCAAGCAAAAGAAAGCCACATTGCTTTCACTTTCAGCGCAAAACATGTCACTTTCGCACCTGCAAATCATTTATTTATTTATTTCAGGTACTTATATATCGCCATCAATTTACGCAGCACTTTACACATTTATTGTACATTCACATCAGTCCCTAACCCTCAAGGGGCGTACAATCTAAGGTAAATAATATAGTGTTTCCATTTTCTTTGTCTAACCTCTGTATATTGTACATTCACATCAGTCCCTGCTGTCAAGGAGCTTACAATCTAAGGTCCCTTACTCACATTCATACACATACTAGGGCCAGTTTAGACAGACAACAGACCAGCTTGTCTTTTAATTGTGGGAGGAAACCCACACAGACACAGGAAGAACATGCAAACTCCAAGCAGGTAGTGCCATGGTTGGGATTCAAACCAATGACCCTAGTGCTACTAGGCAGAAGTGCTAACCACTTAGCCACTGAGCTGTCCATGTAATCATTTTTTATTATAGAAAAAGACTGAACTACAACCAAACCAGAAATATGTCACACAGGGGAAACAAACAGTAAGTTAAAAAATACATGGATAACAAAAAATTATCAACAGATATAAAAGAGCTAAAGAAAAGGGGAATTACGGGGATATTCAAACAAATCCTCGGGTCAGTTAAAGTAAGTTGTCCCTTCCAATTCCAGATAGTACTCTCATGATTGATCTGCCTTGGCGGGATTACATGCATTGTGTTCGTTTTTATAGCTTACCTTAAAATAAACCTACTTTCATGTAGGAGTGAAAAAAAAATCAGTCTCACTGAACAATTGTAGCTTTTACAATAAAGGCATGTCTTGTTTTTTTCCCCCCTACCACTGACGTCATCTTGACATAAGTAACGGAACTGGAAGAAATCTACCTATTTGGCAGCTCAGACAGCAGGCAGTAAGTAGCTCAGGTTCAAGAATTCAACAGCTGTGCTAATTTTGTGCTAGAGGCAAAACAGCCTGGTTATTAGTTCCTGGTGACTGCAACAATGGCATCATTTTCTCAGGGCAAGTAGTGTTGCTAATTAGCTCTGGTTTCCTTGACGTTTGAATGTTTTGCTCACTGTGTGACAGCACTCCTTGCACTGTGAGTGGCCAAAGTCTTTAAGGTATGGTAAAAATGCCATCTAGAAATACTTGTGTTCGTTCAGGGAAAAGAGTGGGAATAGGAACACAGAGTCCATATCTACACTGCCTACCACAGATGCTGAGATCTGCTCCTGGAAATGGCCCTGCTTTTGAATCCTGATTAAAGCTTACAAGCTGGCACCCTATTTTAAGGCAACACAAGTAAAACACACAAAATGAGCAACAAATGTTAAACACACAAACACATGAGGAACCACAGTCCAACTCACCCTTTATTCCTCCATTTTCACATAAGTTAAACACTTCAAGTCCCAACACTTTCACCCCCTTCCTGTCCAGGCTAATTTTAAGCTTTCAGTGCTATCACACTTTGAATGACAATTGGGCGGTCATGCAACACTGTACCCATATGAATTTTTTAGCATTTTTTGAGACAGATAAAACTTTATTTTGGTGGTATTTATTCACCACTGGGATTTTTATTTTTTGCTATATAAATGAAAAAGTCCAAACATTTTGGAAAAAAAAAAGTGTTTTTCTTATAAAATTTTGCAAATAAATAATCTTTCTTCAGAAATCTTGGCTAAAATGTATTCAGCTATCTTTTTAGTAAAAAGAAAAAACCCAAAATTAGTTTATAAACCAAAAATTATAATTTTTCTACATTTTTTTAACATTTATATTTTATTTTTTATATTATTAATGTTTTTGTAACATTCCATCACCCTAGCAGTACAGTGTCACCATAGTGACACTGTACTACTTGTGGGGGGGTGATGAAGATTGTTTTGTTTTTTTTTACACTGATTGCTTTTACACTTATAAAGGCTGTAAAAGCAATCATTTCTCCATCTCTCTGGCTGCATTCTTGCAGCCATTGAGAAATACTGTGAGAGCTGTGATTGGTCACAGCTTGTCATATGGTACAAGGCTGTTGTGAATAGCCTTGTACCATGTGACCTCTGTGATCATTCAAAGATTTCACAAGTAGTAAGCAATGATGTCAGAAAGTGACATCTTGTTTACTACTGTTCATGTAATCACTGATTGGCCAATCAGTGATCACATGAATCGGAACTTCACACAGAGGTCCCGTACACCGATCGGTGTTCTGCTATGTCCTCCAGACACAGCAGCACTAGATCACGGTGCTGCGCGCTCACAGGGAGCACGCACAGGCAGTGAATGTGAATGTGGGTGACGTTTAGAAATGCCACTGATTATTGCTGATTTTGTAGATTACCAGCTTTACTCGAATTTAGCTGAATATAACTTCATTCTATGCTGTTACAGTCTTATGAATATATTGCCTAGTGAACAGTGATTGATCTAATCCTTTACTTACACATTTATGTGCATACTGCTATTTACTGAAACCTGTGACAATACAGTAATACCTCGGTTTACAAATGCCTTTGTTAATGTAATTTTCGGTTTACGAATGAAAATCCAGTGAAAATAATGCCTCAGTTTACAAATTTTTTTCACAATACAAAGTGTATGTCAGTGCTGATTTTTAAAAGCAATTGCCAGCTTTTTTTTTTCTTCACTATAGCTCACAGAATTAGCTGTTATTTTCCCTGGAGTTAACGAAAACTTTGTTTCTTTTAAGAAACTAAAAGGAAACATTGTTTCTCTTAACTCTGGGAAATAAACTAAAAGAAAACTTTCTTTCTTTTAGCTGGGGAGAAAGTGACAGCTGAATTTCTGAGCTATAGTGAAGAAAAAAAAAAGTGGTATTTAATTACATTTAAAAACCGGCACCAGAATCTAACCACAAAACACTTCTTCGGTGGTATCTGGTTCCTACACATCTTACTAAAATATACCCTTCTGTGTCACCCAGCTGTTTTCGACATTGTGGACAAGAGGGTACTATGCTCCACATATGGTGGAAATGCCCTGTGGTGACTAGGTTTTGGATCAGTTTATTTAATTTCCTTTATTCTGTAACGGGGGTAATATTTGTCAATCCCCTGAAATAGCTCTATTTCATTTATTGCCCACTGATATTCCTAAGAAATCGGTTAAATTGATTCTTTATATCCTGTTGGCTGTGAGAATTACGATAGCCAGACATTGGAAACAGTCAACGATTTCACTGGAATTAGTCAAGCAGAAACTTAATTGGATTATGATTAATGATAAACTTACTAGTATACTTAACAATGCTTCTAAATTTGAGAGCACTTGGGATCCATGGATTCCCATAATGGCAGTGTAGTAGTAAAGAATCCCTTTAGCTGACTAGAGGACAGCAGAGGGGGGTTAACAGCACCTGGTCCTGAGATCCTATAATGTCTGTACTCAGAGGCTTTTGTAGAGCAACTGTCAGCCTCTCTCAGTGATACCAGATGCCCCTCTATTCATCTTTTAGGAGAATTTGGGCCACTCATGAGGTCCAGTTTCAGGCCCTCAGGTCACCCATCTGAGGCCTCTTGGCAGCAGGTACCAGGGGAGGCAAGCCTGCCTCGACCCTGGCTTGGTGCAATCCACTCTGGGAAGGACACTGACCCATGTGCTCTCAGAATATAAATACCAGCTCCACACATGCAATGGTACCATCTGCCCCTGTAACGGCCCAGAGCTGTATTCATATACATGCTGTTTATTTGCCTAACTCCCTCCTGTGTTCTGGAAAGCTCTAGTGGTTTTGAAAGGCAGGAGGAGTTCTAGGCAAACTTAAACAGCACCAGAGCATCATGCGCAATCCTAACTAATAGTAGGATTAAATGTACCCAATAGCTTCCCTGTCAGGCAGAAGAGCAAACTACACTAATCTAGCACCTGTAAAACCGTAACCAGAAACCGGCGCTCAAATCTCTCTTGCTGCACTAAAAATGGAATTTTACACTTGCTGAGGTGCTGCCCTTGATAGATCTGGGAATCTTGATACTAGCAGAAAAGAACAAAACAGGGCGCACTCTCCTCGTGCATTAATGCAATAACCAACAATGTATTAAAAAGATGTAAAAACATACTCACAAGCCATAAAAGGTCATAAAAACCGAGACAAGAAGTCAAAGGTGCCAGTCGTGGACAGCATGCGTCCTCGGGTGAACTCCCTTCCTCATCTATTGCTCTGAGGAAGGGAGTTCGACTCCCGAAACGTGTTAGCACGTCACCTGAGGATACATGCTGTCCACGACTGGCACCTTTGACTTCTTGTCTCTGTTTTTATGACTTTTTATGGCTTGTGAGTATATTTTTACATCTTTTTAATACATTTTTGGTTATTGAATTAATGCACGAGGAGAGTGCGCTTTGTTTTGTTCTTTAATCTAGCATCTATACTAGGAGGGTGGTGCAAATGTTTGATCCCCTTCTCCAGAAAGGGTGGTAGAGAGTGAATGGAAGAAGGATGCTGACAGTGCCTCCTGTAATATGAATTTGTTACATCGGTCTGTAGCTGCAAAGTTTTCAGGTTAATATTTTTAGAGCACAGAATATAAACTGTACATCAATCTAAATATCACATTTAAATACATATTGGCACCTGTGCTTGTACAACTACTTATTTATAGTCTGATTAGGGGGCTTCCTGTTGCAGGGTGACAATGCTCACCCACTGCCTTGTAATGGAGCAGTAGTGCTGTCATCCTTCCAGTGGCCTCTCACTGTAACAAGCAGCCATGACAAAGTACACTATGCCCATATTTTACCCTTGGCAGTGCATGTCATTCTGCCAGTCACTTCTAGGCACACTTCCAGCACTGCTTGATTCCCATTGCTGCAGGTAATATAGAGAGGTCTTAACCATCTGCCACTTTCTGCCTACAGTGGACAGTGCCCAAAGGCTGCTGACAGCTAAAGTCCAGAAGCCAGGGACCAGGGCTCATCAGTATCATCATTGGAAGTGACGTGCTGCTAATACCCACCCTCAGCCTTGGCCCAGAAGCCATAGTCACATAACTGTAGAATATTGTATAAAAATATATTTTAGGCATCATTACTTGGAAGTCTCAGATTGGATACTAAACAAATAAATGACATCCTGTGTGTTTCAACAACTCAAGTTTGACATCTACTTTTAAATCCAAAAAAAGCATACTGTAATCCAGTT